>NC_043715.1:1840791-1865257 GCF_006229205.1 Suricata suricatta
TGTCCACCTGCCCGGCCTGCCACAAGGTGCGCGCCCCCAGGGCCCCTTGCGGGCGGTCGCAGCCCCCTTGCGCGCGGAGGTGGTGGGGCGCCCGGGAGCCCCCTCCGGGGTTGCGGGCCAGCGTGCGCGGTCAGAGTTCGCGTCGCTTTTGTGCCTTTATCTGCTGCTGGACGCTGGAGAAGGCTTTTGTCCCCTTCATCGGGCCCTTGGGCGACAGGAGTTCCAGCTTGTGTCGCCCTGGTTTCTCCAAAATCTGGTGTTTTTTGGCAGGAAAGGAAGCCGCGGGGGAGGGGAGATGGGGGCGTCGGCCGGCGGCCCAGGTGTCATTTCCCGGGTCGGGTGGCCGACCCGCGTGGGGCCTTGCACGCCTGCAAGACGGCTGTCTCTCGGAGGTCCGCCTGCCTCGGTCGGGCACATCTGCCCGAGTCCCAGGGTGTTGGTCTCCTAAGGAATGTTAGGTTAAGGTCTCCCAGCTCCCAGCTAAACAGGAAGGGCATTGTGGTCATCATCCCCTTGGAAACGTGAACTTTCCTCTACATGTTTCAAAACTATATGTAAACACCAAGTGTTGGGGCTCCAGCTCCTTTTTCACAGCCCCCTGGGACCCAGTGCCAAAACGGTGCTGGGAGAGGAAGGGCGTCTCTGGGACCCGGTGTGGCCTCTCCCCGGACAGGTGGCCGTCGGGTCCCGCGGTGCCGAGTGCCCGCTGCCCGGGTCGGAGCTGTCCTCCCCCAGCACTCCGCGCTTCTGCTCTGCTGGCGGTAATTTTCAGCGGTGTCTCAACCCTGCGTTGTGGTTTTTTTTTGTTTCCGCGTCTTTCTCTGAGATGTGGTTGTGGTATCTCTGTTGGCTTTAGTCTAAATCTTATCTGTCTTTGGTGACGTTGACCTCTGAGACTGTGGGTTTTTTTTTTTTTCCCCTAAATGTGCGTTCAGCTGTCTCTCTGAATTGCATGTTGTGCACTGGGCACAAAAACGGTGTTCCAGCTACGACAAAGGGAAAGCGGTGTCCTAGAAAATGTGGTTGTCCGTGGGGGGCTCCGGAGGCTCTGGGGTGCCAGTGCCGCGTCACCTGTTCGTGGGGTTTCAGTCTCTTACGGTCAGTCTCCATGCTGTTGCGTCCTGTTTCCGGGGCCCGATCGCTCGGGTGTGTTCCGCTCCCGAAGGGGGATCTTCGTGCGTGCAGACGCCTCGCTTGGCAGCGGCGGAAGATGGCGATGATGATTTTGGTTGGGTAGGAGCCAGCCCTGGAACGAAAGCTTGCTCTAGAAGAGAGACTTTCTATTGGGTCAGAAGTCCCTCTGATGACACGAAGGGGCACCCCCTCCCGCCCACATGCGGCCAACTGGCCAGCTGTGTGACCTTGGCCAGAACCCTCCCTCCCCGTGTTTCCCTGCTGGAGTGGACGGGGACTCACCTGCCTCCTGGGCTCGTCGGGGGGCTGCGCGAGGTCCCGCGTGACGCTCCCACATGTTCGAGGAGCACAGACTTTGGCCGGGCACACGGTTACGGAGTGAAATATTTATGGCTCGTGCGGGGTTTGTGTTTGTTTTGTTTTTTAATATTTATCTTGAGAGGGGGCGAGGGAGAGAATCCAAGCAGGCTTGCACTGTCAGCGCCGGCCCCGCGCTCGGCTCGAACCCACAAACCGTGAGCTCATGACCTGAGCCAAATCAGAAGTCAGATGCTTAACCAGCTGAGCCCCGCCCCCTCCTCCCCCACCGGCGCCCCAAGTGCCAGTTCCTATTTTCTAAATTGATTTTTAAGTAGCAGCTTGGAGCTTTGATCCATGGGAAACTGGTCAATAACGAGCTGAGGTGCGTAACCGTAGGGCTGGACCTTCATAGTTCAGAACCACCGTGGTGTCTCCATTTCCCCACATCCCCTCCCCTGTGTCACCGCTAAACTCATTTCAAGTACATTCATCTCACTTTCTGTTAAAGTTAAGGCCTGATGCACCTTTGCTGCCTCGAGTCGGCCTCTGTGGTGAAATGGGACATCTGAGCATCTCGCCTTCTTGGGGTCTGTGAATCTAACATTTCCTGTTGTCCCGGGAAGGCGGCCCTGGTAAGGCTCCCCTTTTGTTTCTTTTGTCAGCAGTTGTATTTTGGTCTGAACTCTTTAGAGAGAAAGACGTGGGATTGGTTTTTTCTTTACCTCCTTTAAAGTAATAGTTCTTATAAAAGTGTCTTCTGCTACGGTCAGTGTATATCTAAGAATCCTCATTGCTCGGAGGACAGGCAGGAGGCATTTGAGAGTGTGAGTGAGGTAAAATCAACATTCTCACGCTCAGGAAGGAAGGCAGTCGTGGGGGCAGAGCCGGCGGTGGACGGCAGCAGTCTGCCGCGTGGCTGACAGGTGCCGTGGGTGCGCTGGTCCTCAGGCCCCCCCCTGAGCCGGGGCTGGAGCTCCGCTGGGACTCACACTCTCTTCCTATTTAAGCATTAAGCCGTGGTTGTAGGAAAAGTTAGATTTTATCCTCCGCGGTCGTTTCTTTACATAAAGTGATAATGTGCTACAGTACGTGCTTGTTTTTTCAAGTAATGGCTTTTTGAGGTTCAAAGATCATAAAATTTCACTCCTTCGAAGTGCACACTTCGTTTTTAATACGCTCACGCGGTTGCGCGCCCACCAGCGCTGTCTGCTGCGGAACAGTTTCGTCACCTCCCAGAGGAGCCCCGCACCCGCTTGCCGGCCGCCCAGCCCCGACGGCCTGCCACCCTGTTTGGTCTGCACGTGCTTGTCGCTGCCCTTTCAGACGAATGGAGTCCGCCAACGCTTGGCCTTCTGGGGCCGGGCCTCTCTCACTTAGCACCGTCTGCTCAAAGTTTAATCGTGTGGAAGCGTGTGTCCGGGCCTCAGGGCGAGTGACATCCAGTGTGTGCATAGACCCGTTTTGTTTATCTGCTCATCTGTTGACGGACGCTCGGATTGTTGCACGTGCTCATTTTTAGGTTCTTTCCCTCGTGGTTAATAGGCTCTCGTGTTACTCCCTTACACCTAACCCTTCACGAGTCACCCCTGCAGCGCTGTTGACATGTGGCTGTGCCGAGGGCCCTCGCCGTCTAGATCAGAGCCCTCCTGGGGGGTCCTAGGCACCTTGCCTGGCACCCTTCTGGGGAACTGCTGTGGAAGGTGGCTGAGAACACACTGCCCCGGGGCCTCTCAGGCCAGCGTGGAGGCCTGGGGCCTGCGGAAGCCCCGGACCGGGGAGCGGAAAGCTGCCCCCCTGCCCTGGGGTGTCAGAATCCTCCTGAAGAAGATCACAGTCGGACAACTTCGTGACATTATTTCCAGCGGGTGTCGGACCTTGTTGGCGCGCTCCACCTTCCTTTGGCTGTGTGTCCTGGGTGTGCACGCGAGCGCTAGGAGGGCACGGTGGACACCGGCTGTGCACAAATGCTGCTCGTGCATCTCGCCCCAGGGGGGGCACGAGCTGGCTGAGTTTCGTTGCGTCCCTGAGCTGCTGAAAATCACTGCGGTTCACGCCCTGGCTACCTTGTGAGGTGGGAGTGGCCTCCTCCGGCCTCTCAAACCGGCTGCTCTGCCTGCCGTGGAGGATGTGGCGTTCCTCGGAAGGGACTCCGTCCGGAGCAGCTGCTCTCATCCCTGATGGCTAAAGGCAGAGCCGTAGGGCTGCCCTGCCGTAGGGTGACCCGCACTGGGGGCCTTTGGTTTCTGTCCTTCTCCGCCCCTCCCCCCACCACCACGTTGGGGCTGTTGACCGGCGACTGTCCTGTGCGCTAGTTCATGTTCGCCGTGTCCAGCTCCACAGACGTCAGTGCTGCCACTGTCGTTGGTGTGGAGTTTGGTTTTCGCTTACAGTGAGGCACGTGGTGTTACTTACGCGCACTCCGGCACAATTACAGGCACACGTCAACGTTTGCCTTATTTCTGCGGGTTTTGAAGTTCGCTAGGTACTTCTGATTTTCACTTCAGTCCTGCATATTTCATCCCCTGCCTTTTGGACTCAGGACATTTTGGATTAATCTATTTTTTTCTACCAAGCAGGTCATATGCGTCTTACATTTTTAAAAGCAAGATGGTAGAAAGGACATTTTTATATGTTTATTAAATTGGTGGCTGCCAACCTCCCAGAGATTGCAACTCAAAATTTCTATGCGGTCTAGGGATAAGTAGTTTCTCTTTGAGTGCGGTCTCTCTGTCTCGGACGGACTGCATTTCAGAGGAAAGGTCCTTGGGACGTTGCTCTTTTGTTGAGAAGCCACGTTCAGGACAGCAGCGCTCTCATTACGAGTTTGTGGGTTGTCGAGGGCTCCGGGTCCTGGACGCCAGCCCGCCGCAGGCGGTGCAGACACGGTGTTAGCGAGGCGGCTCCCCCCCGGGCCCCACGAGGTCTGGTGTGTGGACAGATCCAGCACGTGCAGAGCTGCTTCCTGCGTCAGTGAAAAGGGGTAATGAAGAGCTTAGTAAAATAGGCTCTTTTTTTTTTTTTTTTTTTAATTACAGCTGGAGTTGCTTCAGCCCCTCCCCTGAACGGACGGTATGAAACAGGCTGACTCTTAAGCAGGTGGTTTTGTGCAGTTACAAGGCCTGAGGTTTAGAGTGAAGACAGAGGCGAGACGAGAATCTTTCCTGTGGTTGATGCTCCGGTGGCCGCTTGCGACCGGTGATCAGGGTGATTGGGGTGCACGAAGGGGGCCCGGCCTGCCAGTGGGGGGCCCGGGGAGCGGCGCGGTCCTGTGGCCCCGGCTCTGAACATGGGGAGCACTCTGGTGTCAGAGACGCTTTGCCCTGAGAGTCTCACCCTTAAGGAGCGGTTGGGGTTTGAGGCGGGTGTTTCTCGGGTGCATAGAGAAATCACGAGCCCCTGACGGGTCTTGTGTGCGCCCTTGGCCTTCCCTCTTTCCTTCTGGTTCTGAGGCAGAGCGCCTCTCTCCGTCACAGGCCCTCTCACGGCTAGTGCCTTGGTCTCTGCTTTGGTCACAGCTTTCTCCGGGAGGGCGTCAGCTGAGTGTCTGAACCGTGTCCTTTCCTGCCCTTCCCACGCCCCCACCTCCGTCCTTGACGTCCTGGGTCTCCCCGCGGCACGTCAGAGCCGCCAGGGTCCTCTCACCTGTCCTGGAAAGGGCAAAACCCCTCCTTCAAGGGTGTCCACCTCCGTCAGCCGCTCTGTCTGTCCTGCTCTGTCTGTCCCGTCCTTAGTAAGTCCTCCCCCAGCCAGCCCCGCCCTGCTTGCTGGGGGAGTGGCTGTTTGTAACAACTTGCTGCAGATCCTTCTGACTTTGTAACACACTTGTAAATATGCGCGCGTTTTTCTAAAACCTTCTATGCACACATCTACAGACAGGATCTTCCCACAGGGGCTGCACCCCGCCCGGCCCCCCCGAGCCGTGTAGACTGGGGCCAGCTCACCTTCCGCTTCTGCCTCGGCCTCCTGGAACCTGCCTTTTGCCTCCACCTCTTGGATGATGTCTATTTTTATTAAAGGCAACTCCATAAACTGTTTAAAAAAACGTTACCTGGAAAACATAACCAGAGGTACAAACGGAAAAGACACAAAGGGCTCTTCGGTGAAGCGTCTCCCTCCCCCCGCACACATCGCAGAAGGACACACAGGACATGTCGAGGTGTGGGCAGCCTTCTCTCCTTCACCTGCGTGGTGATGCCTGTTAGTTCGCATTTTAAAAAACGAGATTTCATACCTTTTTCCTAGTCATCCAGTTCTGTCTCTTTCTCTGTTCCTTGTAGCAACTTCCAGAGAAACCCGCTGTGTGCGTGCGTGCTGTCCGACTCCGCTCGGCGCTGCGCCAGGCCCTGGAGCGTCTCCGTTCCAGTTCAGCGGGTCCCCAGTGGGGACCTTTGGTTCCCGTGTCACTGTTACAAACAGCCCAGTCCCTTACATGCTACACATGACACGCGTGTGGCCTTTCATGTTTGGGTGCGTGTCCCCGTGGCCTGGAGGCCGGAAATAGGACTGCGATGGGCCGGGGGCGTGCGCCTCTGTAGGAGTTGGGGCAGCGCCCCGGCCTGTCTTCTAGAAGCCCTGGAAGCCCGCGGCGGGTGTGTGTCAGCACCTGTTTGCGCACCTCCCGGTGGGGGGCACCGGCGGGGGTGGGTTTGTTCTCCAGCCCCCTTGTGGGCGAGGTTGAACATTAAAAACAATTTTCTTTTACTGTTTACTTAAGAGTGAGAGAGGCCAAGCAGGGCAGACTGTGAGCGGGAGAGGGCCCGAGAGGAGGGGGCCCAGACTCGGAAGCAGGCTCCAGGCGCTGCAGGGACAGCTCGGAGCCTGTCCCTTATGCCCCCCTGCCCCTTCCCGGCTCTCTCTCTGTCTCTCTCAAGATAAATAAATAAACTTGAAAGAGCATTGTATTTTTGGCACCGTTTCCATATCCTTTGCCTTTTTCTGCTGAAGTTGTTGATCTCTTCTTCATCGTTCTGAGCTCTTTAAGTGTCACGGAAATTGTCCCTTTGTTTTTAGTAAAAGTGGCAAGTGTTTGTTTTCCTGGGGTTTTTCCCTTGCCTGTTGACTCTGCCGCGCAGCCTCTTCCTAGCGCCCGTTTTATCGATCTTGTCCGGCATCTGGGCCTTGTGTCGTCGGCAGAGAGGCTGTGTGCCTTCGGCCCGCCATGGGTCACGGCCGTGCACACGCGATGCCACGTCCGTTCCCTGTGGTGCCTTCTGCTCCGGAACTGGCGCAGGCCGCGCTGGCCGCTCTCACCTGACAGAGCCGCCTGGAGTCTACTTGGGGTCAGCTGCCGAGCCACTTTTATGTTTCCCGGATGAAAACCCTGTTGCCCCCGTGCCGGCTATCGGAGGACCGTCGTGCTGCCTCCCCGGTGTATGTGGGGGTCCCATCTGCACCGCGTTTTCAGTTCCATTGATGTCTTTCTCTGGATGGTGGATGGCCTCTTATTTGACGGGTTCACGGCCTGCTTTTCCGTCCTTGTCTTTCTTACCTCCCGTTTGCTCAGCGGGTTCTCCACACGGTGGACGACAGGGGCGGGTGGTAAATGTGGTTGCGGAGGTGCCCCCCAGGTGCCGGCTGAAAGGCGTCTGGGCGTGGCTGGAGCAGCCAGCTGAGAAGCTCCGCCTCCATTCATTCTGGCTTCCTCCTGCTTCTCAGTGTTTCCAGTTGGCTTTCCTACTCGCTGCCGGTGGCATTTCACTGATGAATCCACAGTCTGCGTGGAGGTTCCGGGTAGCTCAGTGTGTCCTAGGCAGCCCCCCCCCAGCCGTCCCTGACCGCCTCCCCCTGGCCTCGACACCCCCAGCCAGAAGCCCACGCCTCCTTCGCTGGCCCCCTCTGCCCTCCCTCGGCCACTTCCCCAGTCCCAGCGTCCTGGGGGGTTTCTTCTCTGCTGAACCCACCGCCCAAGTCAGTGTTCGCCCTGCCCGCCCGCCCCCTCCCTGCACACCTGACAGGATGGGACCGTCTCGGGCACACTGCTGTGTGGGGCCATTTGCCAGGGAGCCAGGGCCTCGATCCCGATGGCCGTCAGGGGTCAGGCACGACCCCAGCCTTGCAGAGCTCCCCTCCTGCCCCCAGTCCAGATTGCACGCCGGCAGGCGAGTGGGTGACCTCATTGTTGAAAGTCTGCAAGAAACAACTGGTAGCTGTTCTATTTTGTTTTTTAATTAAATTATTGAGAAACGTTGGCACCTTAACTTTTCTTAGAAATCACAGCGACACGTCCAACTTCTCACCTTGGCCTGGGTCTAATCTATGACAACCCATCTCCGTGACCTGGGTCTAGTCTGCTATGACAGCGCATCCCCTTGGCCAGGGTCTAGTCTGTTGTGACAGCCCATTTCCACGACCGGGGTCTCCTCTAGTATGACAGCCCTCCCACTGACCTGGGTCTCACCTCCTGTGACGACCTGTTCCTCTGACCCCCCTCCTAGCCTCCGACACCAGTTGCCGTGGCAGGTGCCGCGTAGGATCGTTCTTCTCTGACGTGCAGGTCTTCGCACGGTATGCTTCGGCCTTTGTGATCTGTCCACTGCCGGTCTGTACTCACCTCTGTCTACACTTGAGGTTCCTAGGTTTGCTGTGATTCCTCTTTCCCCTGAACCTTCGTGGGTACTGATCTCAGGACGCCTGGTACCTGGGGCTCCCTGGACCCCAGTTCTTGGCTTACACTTCCAAGCTCTCTATGGCCTCTCTCTGTCCTAGACCTTATACCCACGTGAGTGTCTGTAAATTTCCATCACCAGACTTTGACTTCCTGGACGGCAGAGGCTGTCTTCTTTCAGTCCAGAGTCACGTGGTGCCTGCCACCCACCAGGGGCTGTGTCCCGAGCGTCTGTGAAAGTCGAGTGGGAGGGATGTGTTGTATGTTTATGAAAGCCCACTCTAGGGGTGCCTGGGTCACTCAGTCGGTTAAGCGTCTGACTTTGGCTCAGGTCATGATCTTGTGGTTTGTGGGTTTGAGCCCCATGTCAGGCTCTGCACGATAGCACAAAGCCTGCTTTGGATTCTCTGTCCCCTTTTCTCTGTGCTCTCCCCTCTCAAAAATAAACATTAAAAAAAAAAGATGGGGTGCCTGGCTTAGTTGGTTAAGTGTCTGACTTTGGCTTAGGTCATGACCTTGTGGTTTGTGGGTTCAAGCCCGGCGTCGGGCTCCGTGCTGACAGCTCAGCGTCTGGAGTCTGCTTCGAATTCTGTTTCTCTCTCTCTCTCCGTCTCTCTCTGCTCCTTGCCCACTTGTGCTTGCTTTTTCTCTCTCTCTCAAAAATAAGTAAACATTAAAAAAAAAAGAGGCCACCCTAGTGAAAACATTTTTTCCTTAGTGCTTTTCTGTGGTCCTGTCAGTTACACCTGTTAGCTTACTTGCTTTTGTTCATTGGCTGTTTCTCTTCCCTGTGAGTGCACGGCTGTAGATTTCTAGTGGACTTCAACGTCAGTGTTCTACTTTATTATTCTTCAGAAGCTGGCACGCGAAGTTTCCAACGGGAGCACGTGTCTGCACATGGAGGTTTGGGTGATGCCACCTGGGACCGCGCCAGGCGCACGGGCCAGCCTGCCGGCGCTTGCCGGGGCTGTCAGGGCGGTGTCGGGGCCGTCCCCCAGGAGGGCTGCTGTGATCATGTTCCCCTCGCTGTGCCAGCGTGTAAACCGCCGAGCGCCCCGCTGCTGTGGTCCAGGGTAGAACGGAAGTGCACGAACAGCCGTTCGCCTCGCCGGTTAAAGTTTCGCTTGTACTGTTTCATACTTGAAGCAGTGACGTCAGATCAATGGGAAGGGGGCATTATAGAGTCTCCTCGTAACGAATTGGGACATTTCTATAAAAGCTGCAGTTGAATTACTAGAAAGAAATGTATCCTCAGGTTTCTTTACTGATTCACAGTGAATCTAATTAAAGCATGTATATGTAGGAACCGCTTCTGGAAACCTAGTCTAGACAGAAAAAAAGAACTGTTTGTAAAAGGAGGAGAATTAATTTATGGGGAAGAGGATCCTTTCTCCCGTGTCTTTTGGGCATTTCAACACGATGTGAAGGCCTGGGAGCAGGGCTGACGGCCCGGCAGCGCCGAGCTCACGGGGCGCCCGGGGCCCGCTGGGGCACCGGGTCGGAGTCACGTGGCCCGCCGTGCCATCTGGAGCGTGACCCGGGGTCTCCTGGCCGCAGCCCCCGGCGGGCTCGTCCCTGCAGGGCACCTGGGGAGGGGGCTGTTGGAGCTCATGAAGGCCTGAGGCCGTGACCCGGTATGCATGCGTGCTGGTAGCCAGGAGGCTGGCTTACCTGTCACTTGACCTTGCAGAGTGCGGAGGGAGCACAGTTGCAGGGACGGCCACTTGCTGGTGCAGGCGCTGCTCCATGCGCCCTGAACCTATTCACTCGTCCTTGTGACCGCTCCGCCGCAGAGTTCCTTCCCGTCCCCGTTTTAGGGGTGACAAAACAGATGCAGACAGGTTAAGTGTAAGTAATTTGCCAAAGGGGACATGAGTAAGTGGCTATTTTTATTATGTGAAGCCAAAATTATATTTTAAAATGGCCTTATCTTATTATTAAAAGCTGGGGGGAAAGCAGAAGATTGTGTGTGTGGTGGGGGGTGCTGCTCCCGAGGGCGTCAGGCGCGGCACTCAGGGCCCCGCGTCCGCCTACCCACGGGATGAAGGCGCGGCAGGCACCCTGCCAGGGTTTCTGGAAGCGTGGGAAGCTCTGTCGCGTGGCCCCTGTTGAGGTAGAGAACTCCCCGTCACCACCTCTTGTGATCACTTGTCCCCTTCGGCAACCTCCAGGCCTCCTCCCGCCTCCCACTTTAAATCTGTGTCCCCGTCCCCCCCCCCCGGGTTCGTGTTCGTGTCGCCTGTGCTAACCCTCTGTGAAGGCGGGACGCGGACACAGAGTCGTTTCAGCTCCTGCCCAGCGTCGTGGCCTTATCTGTGGCGGCGGGGCCAGCGGACCCCCGGGTGCGTTGTTGGCTTTGCGCAGTGCGCCGCGGTGGAGTGCATGCTGTCCGCTGCCCAGCAGTGTCAGGGCCGTGCTCTCCTGTGGTGGCCAGTTCTTCGCCGTCCTTCGTGCTGGGTTATCCTGTTTGTCCCCTCTGCTCCAGCCGCAAACCCAGCGGTGTAATACCACTTCTGGCCTCATACGGCGTAGTTTTAAAAATTAAGGAGAAAATATTATTTTATGTTTGCACATATATTTGCTCTTTCCAGTGCTTTTCTTTACTCAGTGAAGAGCTGGCTTGGGGGCGCCTGCATGTCTGTCGGTTGAGCATGTGAGTACGGCTCAGGTGATCTCACCATCCCGACTTCGAGCCCCGGGTCGGGCTCTATGCTGACGGCCCAGGGTGTGGAGCCCGCTTCAGATTCTGTCTCCCTCTCTCTCTGCCCCTCCCCCCTTGCCTTCTGTCTCTCTCGCAAAAATAAACACTAAGAAAGCCCACTTGTTATCATGTCCTTCACTCTGGAAAACTTCCTTCAGCGTTTTCGGGGGTCCAGGTCTGCACCTTAGACATTTCCTTAGTTTTCGGCCCTGCAAGAGCGTCTTGCTGCTGCCTGTGTTAGTGCAGGGCCCCGCTGGCCGCGTCGCTCAGCACTCGAGGACCCGGGGGCGGGGGGGGCCGTGCCGCCCCCGGCGCTCCTTTCTCCACTGGGTCTCGTGGCGCCCTCTGAACGTGCTGGGTCTGTGGACTCGTGTGTTCTGCTAACTTCGGGAAACCGTCAGTCATAATCTCTCCATCGTTCTTCGTGTCTCAGGACCTCCTTCCCTTTGGGACGCCAGCTGTCGGTTAAGCCTTCTATTATTCCGCAGGCGTCACAAGCTTTGTCTTTTTTTTTCCAGTCTTTTACTCTCTTTGTTTTTTGTACCGGACACTTTTCAGTTGATCTGTCTTGAAATTCTGCAAGTCTTCTGTTAATTCCAAACTGCTGTTAAGTTCATCCAATGGATTTTTTGAAGTTTACTTATTTTGAGAGAGAGAGAGAGAGAGAGAGAGAGAGAGAGAGAGGAGAAGATAGAGAGGGAGAGAGAGAATCCCAAGCAGACTCCATGCTGCCAGTGCAGAGCCTGATGTGGGGCTCAAACCCATGAACTGTGAGATCATGACCTGAGCCAAAATCAAGGGTCAGAGCCACAAAGGTGCCAAGCTCATCCAATGGATTAAAAAAACTTTTAAAAAATGTTTTATTTATTTTCGAGACATAGGCAGAGCATAAGTGGGGGAGGGGCAGCGAGGGGGGGTGGGCAACACAGAATCCAAAACAGGCTCTCGGCCCTGAGCTGTCAGCACAGAGCCCGATGTGGGGCTCGAGCCCACAAACAGTGAGATCGTGACCTGAGCTGAAGTCGGACACCTAAGCAACTGAGCCGGCCAGGCGCCCCTCATCCAATGGATTTTTAAATGCAGAAATAGCATTCTTTCATTCTAGAATTTCCATTTGGAATCAATCTTTTTTGTATGATTTTAAGTCTTTATTTTTTTTTTTAGAGCAGTTTTAAGTCGACAGAAAACTTGAACATCATAATCACCTGAGGTCTGGGGTTACATCGGGGCTCACGCTGGGTGTCGCGGAGTGATGGTTAGCGGCGGGCGCCCACTGGGACCTCACACAGAGCAGTCCCTCTGCCCGCACACCTCCCCGCCTCCTGCCCGTCGTCTTTCCTGCCTCCGTAGCTTTGCCGTTTTCGGAATGTCATCTGGTGGAGTCACACCGTGTGTAGACTTTTCAGATTAACATTTCATTTGCCTTTATGCCTTTTCATGACTTGACAGCTCATTTCTTCTTATTGCTGAATAATATTCCATTGTGTGAGGCACACAGTCTATTTATGCATTCACCTCCTGCGGGACATCTTCGCTGCTTCCTGAATTTTCATATTTTAAGAGTTTCCATTTCTCTCCTGGGATGTCTTTGGGTTCTTACGTCACATACATTTTCTTTTATGTCCTGAGCTTCCTAACAGCGGCCACGTCATAGGCTTCTTGCCCCGACTCCAGCGTAGGACTCCTCTTGGGCTTGGTCTCCTTTTTCTCTTTGTATAGACCTTGTTCTTGTTTCTTTCCATGCCCAGTGCTTGTGGATGGCCCCCTGGGTTTTGTGAGTGAGACCCAATAGAAGTTCGGGCTTTTGTCTGGTTCCGAAGAGTATTGTGTTGTTTTGTTTGTTTTCATAGGCCGTACATTTGGCTGGACTCAAACCCCTGAACTCTCTTCCTTTGCTGGCCAGCAGCCCAGTCTCTGGCTGGCTGGTCTCAGCCCGGCTCCTAGGGGCCCGCGTGCCTAAGTCAGGGCTCACGCAAGGGTGTGGGCAGAGTCCATATGCAGGACTAGCCGTGTCCCTTCTCAGGCGCTGCCGAGACTTCGCCCTCGCCTGGTGCTGCTTTGCCGGGGACCTCAGGCTCCTCAAGGCTTGAGGGCGTGGGGTGCTGCCTTTCCTGGTGAGGACGGGGCCCGGGGGACACGGAGCGCACCTGGAGCCCATCCCTTTTCCAAGTGTAGACCTTTCTTTAGTTTCTTTTGGTCCTGTTCAGTTTATTGGGTTTTATACTTTGTCTGGAGTTTATGGTTATCGGCAAGAAGGTTGGGCTCTGTCATTATTGAGCGTAGAACCAAGTGTTGTGGTAAATGTGGGCCTCGTACTGTAGAGAGGGTTGATTCTTTCTAAGGACGTGTGGCTGGGAAGGGGGGGTTTACATGAACGGTGACATTTGTCCTCACGAAGGAGGAGGCTGTGTGTGTGGGAGAAACCGATGAGATGATGAGAAAGTCATTTGAGAATGCAAGTGGGTGAATCTGAGGTGTCCTGGCCCCGACGGGCCCCCAGAGTCTGGCACCTTGGGCGTCTGGGGCTCTGCCGCCCTTGTCAAGGGGCTCCTGGGGGCAGATGCCATTTGTCTGTTGGATGCAAGGTCTGTTACATCTGTGGTGGGAGGTAAATCTTGAATTTCTTGACCTCTTGTGTCTTTTCTGTTCAGCCTCGTTGAGCCCCTCCTGGCCTGACCTTGCCCTGCACGACCAGCCGTGGGGGTGGGGGTCCGGTCTCTGACTCTGAGTGCCTTCGTCTGGCTGATAGTAGGCGTCCAGTCAAGACTCGGTCAATGGAGTTTGCGGCTTCTGTAGAAATTCAAGCCGAGGGTGTGATTTACTGACACCTCTGGACCCTTGCTGCACTCTTGTTCCCGTGCAGATGCTTCCTGCTCATTTCCAGCTTGTTTGCGCCGGCCCTTGCCCGTCCTGGGTGCCTCGTGCTCTGTGACCTAACCCCCGCCGGGGCCAGCGGCTCATGGGGTCACAGGGCAGCCGTCGGTTGTGCTGACCGCTCTAAATAAGAAGGCTCATCTCACTGGGAACCCAGGGCCCTGGTAGCGCAGCTTGCTGGTCTCTGTCAGGCCCCGAGCTGGTTACTCAAGAAAACCCCAATATTGAAATCGTTCTGGCCAAAATGCGCGCAGTAACAGTAGTGCACTTGATGCACTTGATGTCCGAAGTCAGAAGGTTCGACCGGCCCGCGGGGGGCGCCTCACCTGCCGACAGAGGTGGCGTGCGCAGACGAGGAAGGACAGCAGCCGCTGCCCCCCATTTCCAATCCCACCCAGGTCACACGGTGTACGTTTTTCCAGAAGGGGGGGTGCTGTACTGAGCGCATCGTTCTAGGTTCCCACGCAGACGCAGTGTTGCCTTGGAGTGGACGCAGGTCGGGTTGCTCCCATGAGGCCGTGAACGTGTGTCTGCGTGTTCCCTGCGGTCCCTCGTTGCTCCTTCTGCCAGCTCTGCACCCTTCTCCGGTGGCCACTGGGTTCTTCCCGTGTCCCTTGGAGACCCTAGGCCCGCGGGCGTTGCGCTTCTGGGAGGCCGGGGCTGTGGCCGCCCGCATGGAAGCCTTTGTGCCGCCCCTGCACACGGTTGTGCTGTTGGTTGAGCACCTGCCGTGTGAGTCTCCCCAGGAGCCACTGTGTAGGTCCTGGCTGCCGCCTGGGCAGAGGAGTGGGTGCCCCTTGAGCCCCGCGCTGTGGGTGTGTGCAGCTGGGCCCCCCACCCTCAGCAGCTGGGGCTCTCGACTTGGGATGCATGCTGCGTCCGCACTGCAGAGGCTCCCTGGGGGGATCCTGGGCGCCTGGAGCCGCCTGCACCTGAGCCCGCCCCTCAGGTTCTAGTTCATTGGCCTGCGCCGGCAGCCCTGGGGTCTGAATTGGTAAGAGCTGTTCGGCGTGCGGGGCTGGGGCTGGGCGGGCGGTGAGGCTGGCCTGCTCTGCGGCTGCTGGCGGCAGCACTGGCTGCGCGGTCACTGTGCGGGGACGCTGCCGAGGGCTTGGTTTGGGGCCCTGCGTGGGGATTTTGAGCAGTCATCTTTTCTCTCTCGTCTTTCATGAGTACAGCTGTAGGGTGAGACATTTTCAAGAGGAACATTTTCACGTGGAAAACAGTTTCTGGTTAGCATTGGCCTTCACTTGGCCTAAGTCAGCAAATAGCTTTCACTATTAAACTATCTACTTTCTTTTTCTGGTTTTGAGAGACTCATAATTACTATTTTAGTAAAATGCTTACAAGTCACTTTTCTTTCTGATTTTATGTGTTTTTTCCCATTGAGTTAGGAGTATTTAACAGATGGTATCCTTTCCGGTGTGGAGGTGGGTTGCTTGGAAGACAGACTGAAAATTGGTGACGCGGTTTGTAGACCCTTTGGAGCTCGTGTCTGTACCCAGGGCCTGGCCCTGCTGTCGCTTGGCTCTCGGAAGCCTCGGGCCCCACGCTTTCTGCTCCTGCGCCTGGAAGGCCCATCCTCCGCTAGGTCTGGCTCCCTCTGCAGGTGGGCCTCAGCCTGGGTTCGTGTCCCCCCTTGGAACTGGCTCAGGTGTTGCCTGGTCTGTCCCCCGTCCCCTGGCAGATTCTGGCCGCGCGGCACCTCTGAGAGGGGAGAGAGACTTCTGGGGCGCACTGCGGGCTTTGGCTTTAGAAGCTGCTCTGTTTCACTGTCATGTCCCCATCCTGCCGGAGGTTAACGGACGCTGGGACTTCGTGGCTTCTAAGTCTTGTTTCCGGTCCTAAGAGTACCGTTCTTTGCAGAAAACCTGGGAAACAGAAACAGGTTTTTTAAAAAATCACCCAAAGATGGTAAGCACTGTTGGTGTTATGGTACATTTTCTTTTTTCTTTAGTGCCTGTGTGCGGGCCCGCTGACAAGCTACGCATTCCCGCGCCTTTTGTTTTCTGAAGTTATTTTTTAAAGACTGCGTCGTGTTTAACCATATGGATCTAAGTTTATTTACACGTTTGGATAGTCCCCCGGAAGGGGACTCGGGGTTCATGTGGTGTCTCCTGGGCGGCCCTGGGGTTCCTCTGTACAGCCCACCTGGCGGGCAGCTGTGGGCCTCCAGGGGTCCTGACCACGGCGAGCCGCTGCTGCGTGAGATGCCCTGGTGGCATCAGCGTCGCCTGAGAGAAATGCAGGGTCTTGGGCCCCACCTGACCTGAGTCACAGCGTGCGTCCCAAACACCAGGAGCATTTTGCACATGGGAGTTTGGGGACAGGCGCCTTGCCTCCACGTAGGCCCCGACAGGTGCACTCAGCCCCGTCTTGCCCAGAGGAGGAGCCCAGGGCGGACCGTGTGCCTTAGGCCTGCTAACGGGCCCCCGAATCCGGTTTGGTTTCATTCACGCGTACAATCCTGGCAGCCCTTTACTGGATCTGGCAGAATACCCGGGCGGCCGTGTAGTGCGGAGCTTGGCATGAGGGCGTTTCCTTTGAACTGGAGGTGCTGCTTTTGATCGGTCCCTCCAGCTGTCGTTGAGACCTGGGGGGCGGCCCTGAGAGGGCCTCGCTGAGGGCCTGGGCCGTGTCGGGCGCTGTCTGGAGCACAGAGGACACGGCAGTGAACGGGACACACAGGGAGTCCCTCCTCCTCTGAGCTGTGGGAAGTCTTCCCTGAGGTGTAGCCGTGACAGCGGCGAGGGGGCCGGGCCCCCAGCCCATCCTGGTGGCCAGGCCCCTCCCCGGTGGCCGCAGCGGGGGATGCGCTTGGGGCGTGGCAGAGGCGGCGTGGGTGGGGCGCGACGGGCCGTTGGCACAGGGGCTCCGCGAGCGAGGCGCTTCGTGGACAGGGCCGAGGCTCGTGCGCGGAGAGCCCTTCTCGTTCCCTCCGGCCAGCGCGGGAGGCAACATTTGGGACCGACCAAGTCTTTATTCTCGTGTCCGTCGGGCTCATGACTGGGGCTCCACTTGTGAGCGTGAGTCAGAGAGCATCTGAGTTGAGCTGCGGAGGTCACATGGGGCAAATTAACTTCACCCAAAATAACCCCAAACACAGCATTTCTGGGAAGTGCAGGCAAAGAGAGCTCTCAATGTAAACAAAAGAACAAATTCAAGATAAAGGCCTGGTTGGAAAAAGCGAACATTTGGAAAACTAGGAAGAAACGCTCTGAGAGCACAGGGAGGCAAACAAAGATTTCGTTTCCGCTGGTTATAATTTTACAGTTTTCTTTCTTGTGTTTATGTTGTTGGCGGGCGTGGTTGGTTATGTGGGGGGTTGGCGTTCCCGTGGGGTAGCTCCTGGGCTCCCCCCTCCCCGCGGCCCCCCAGCCTGCCCCGCTGCCCACGGAGGGAGCTTGGAAGGAGCTGCGTCTTCTGCCTGGATGGCCTCCTCCTCTTCTTCCTCCTCGTGCTTCTCTCCCTCCTCCTCCTGCTGCTCCTCCTGCGCCTCGCAGGGCTGACGGGACAGCTGGCCTGCCATGCCTCAGACTCTGGCTGTGGTGGCCAGCGTGACCAGGGTCCCAGCCCCCTCTGTGCTCAAAGAGGTGTCCTGGCTGAAGCGCCTTGGTCCGCCCAGCCCCCACCCCGCCGGGGCTGAGTCCCTGAGTCCGGCGGCCACTTTGCCGTTTGCGGCTCTTTGGGATGCTCGGGTGGGTTTGTGTGCGGGACCCCGGTGTCTGCCTGTGTGGCTGTCACCAGCCGGCAGTGTTGGCACCTCTGGGGTGGTCGTGCGGACGGCTGAGCCTCGCTCTGGGCAGGACGGGGAGGCTCGCTCGTGTCAGGCCAGGTCGCACAGGGTCTGCTGTGTGTTGAGTTTAGTGTAAGAATTAAAAACAGTAACCTCCTGACTTGTTTACCAGAGTAATATTTGCTGTTTGGAACTAAAAATCTTGCTCCTCGAATTTTTGTAATTTGGTTCTGTTATCTAATATAAAAGAAGTTCCTTTCTAGAATATTCAGACCAATGGATGAAACTTTGCCAAATCCAAATTAGTTAAATCATGAATAAAAGTAATTTAGAATTATAACAGTCTTGATAACATATTGGTAAATGTTATCAAAAGACTTGGCTTTTTGGAGGATAGTTGGGTAGTTAGGATTCATTCCTGTGAGTTCCGTGACCTTCTGGATGAACTAGACCACGCGGGCTGCTTTTCTTGCGCGGCGTCTCCCGGGGCGCGGGGAGGCTTCCCGCAACTTGGGCACAGGGCGTGTGACGGCCGCTGTCCTGCGGGCGTGGTGGCATCTCCATCCTCTTCTTCTACTCCATCCTCTACTTCCCTGTGGGGAGTAGAGTGTTTCTCACCATTTGTAACTCACACCTCTCTTGATAAACTTGAAAATCTCAAGTTTACTATCCTTTGAGATTTTGACGCGTCCTAAATTGTGACTCTGAACAAGTCAAAGCTCCGGTCACTTTCTCCTCCGAATCTTACAAGAACTGTGTGTATTTTGGCTGTAAATTTTCAGATACTGACACTTGTTACGGGGGGGGGGTGTTCTTGTCCCCACCCCGGGTGCCCAGGGTCCCCTCCGGCCTCCAGCACCTCAGCCCAGAGCCCCCTCCCTGCAGGAAGCCCGCTCTCAGCTCCCTCGGCCCCCTGTGCTCCTGCCGGCCTTGGTCTGCTCGGGTCTCTCTCCCCTGCGGTTTCAGAGGCTTTCTGTGTTCACTCCGACCGGGGCCGCTGCTGTGCCTGCCACCCCCTGCCGCCCGTACCGGTCTCCGGAGGAGGTGCTCTGCGCGGGGCACTCCTGGAAGTGGGATCGTGATGTGATGCTCGACCACGCCGAGACCCGGTCGTGTTCCCTTCCTGACTGTTCCGTTCGGAGCATTCCGTCATTCATTCACGATTTCACAGGACTGCATTCAGTCCTGCCACGTGACTAATTGTACAGGGAGCTGTGAGATCTGAAGAAATAAAATAGAAGGTTCTGCCTCAGGTAGAGGTGTGTAACTCACGGAGCGTGGCTGGCGTGCTTCCCGGGAGGGCGACCGAACCGCTGGCCCAGACCCAGGCTCCCGCGTGTGCCTGCAGGTGCCTGGCCGCTCCGTCCGCGGTGGCGCGCGGCCCGCGGGGACGCTCGTCACTGGCGGGAAGTGCTCGTTCATGCACCGCCGTGTGAGTGGGTTTCATGGAGGCTTTACGTCAGTCTTCTACCTAAAACGGACATCCGTGTGCTTATATATGTGTATGTTTTATACGGGATACTGAAGCTGCAGTGAACTGAAGTGACTTCCAGGTACCAGGGAAGAGTCCTTGCACACGGACCCAGTGGGAGAAAATGTGACTTCTCTGCCCTCCCAGGTTCCTCCCAGAGCCGAGGCCCCTGTCAGCAGTGTGAGCAACAGCTTGGAGAACGCACTGCGCACGTCAGCACATTCCACGGAGGAGTCGCTGCCCAAGAGGACGATGGGGAAACACTCCAAAGGTGAGTCTGTCCCTGGAGGGCCCCCGGGGGAGGGGCCCTGCGGTGCGCACGGCAGGCCCTCGGGATGGCGTCGGGCCACTTTCCCGTCTCGCGTCAACATCTCCATTAACGTGCACTGTTTTTCTAACTTCTGTAAGTAACATATATGTCCTGGCTGTAAAAATCTCAAATATCAGTGTTTACTAAGGGGAAAAATGAAAGTTGCTGCACGCTCCTCCCTGCCCCCACACCAGAACGAGTCCTAAGTCGGAGACAGCACCGCCCTATAGAACTTGCTACAGAGATCACGCACCCTCCTCCGTCGGCACTCTCTCAGTGGCCGCTGGCCACATGTGCCTTTTGAGCACTTGATATGTGCCTCATGCAACGGAGGACCTGAAAGTTTATTTACTATTATTATTTTTAATGTTTACTCATTTTTGAGAGCTAGAGACAGAGAAAGAGAGACCGACAGACAGACACGGGCTATAAGCGGAGGAGGGGCAGAGACAGAGGGAGACAGAGTCTGAAGCCGCTCCAGGCTCTGAGCTCTGAGCTGTCTGCACAGAGCCCGCCGAGGGGCTCCACCCACGATCTGCAAGATCATGACCTGAGCTGAAGTCAGACACTTACTGGACTGACCCCCAGGCGTCCCCTGAAGGTCTGGCCGCGCTGGCTCAGTGTGGACGGCCGCCAGCGCCGCCAGCAGAGGAGAGAGGGCCCGGCTCAGACGAAGCCGAGCCTCCTGGGTCCTGCAGCAGCGGGTCCGTCACTGGGGCTTCCCAGGAGGCGAGTGGAGGTGGGGTGTCAGGCTGGGGGGCTCGCAGGGCCACCCACTGCTTCCTCACTGTCCCCGTTCCCCTCTTGTTTGCGTCTCAGGCACAGTGGCCTCACAGATGTTTAATCTTTTTTTTTTCCTAATGTTTATTTCGAGAAGGGGGGAGGGGCAGAGAGACGGGGAGACAATCCCAGGCAGGCTCCGCACTGTCAGCACAGACCTCCTGTGGAACTCAAACCCATGAATCAGGAGATCATGACCAGAGCCAAAAACCACAAGTTGGACATTCCACCAGCTGAGCCCCCCAGGTGCCCAATAAATACTTTGTTTTTCAAATAAAGCCTCCAGAGGTGCCTGGATGGCTCAGCTGGTTGACTGTGCGACTTCACCTCCGGTCATGATCGAATGGTTCTTGGGTCTAAGCAAGCCCCGCATCGAGCCTGCTTAGAATTCTCTGTCTTGCTTTCTCCCCCGCCACTCCCCTGCTCATGTGTTCTCTCTCAAAATAAATAAACGTTAAAAAAAATTTTTTTTAACAAAAAAAGGAAGCCCCGTTCTGACAAAATCACAAGAGCCACCCATCCCTGACTTAGGCGGCGTGCTGGAAACAGCCACATTCTAACTGCTCTGGCCTGTAGGCGTGTGTAGACAAGGCTCGGCGTTAAAACAGCACGCCCTCAGAGCCACCTGGGAGCGCAGTCCGCTCCCGGACGGGGCTCTTGTTCTGAAGACGCGGCAGGACCTGGCCTCCGGATTGATGGTCGTCCCTCGGTCGGAGGACTGCCCCGCTGGAACCGCTCTTGTCCTTTTTACTTCTACGTGTCGTCCTAGGAGAAGTCCTTTCCGAGGAGGTGGCGTTTCCTTTGTCCCTGACTGTCCGGCCCGGACCTGGGCCCTGCACCCTCCCCGTGTGGGGGGACGGCCTCTTCTTTCCCAGAGTGCTTTTTCCTCGAGGCATAACTATCAAGACCCCCTCATTCCTGCTTTTTAAATATAATTGGAAGATTGTGCTCTCTGGCTTCGTCTCGTCCGTGCTCTGTGGTGCACGGAGAGTCCGCGGAGGAGCCGGCGGAGGAGCCGGCGGGGACAGCCGGTCCTCCGGGGCTCGTTGGCCGTCCGCTGCGCTCTCGGCGCGGGTCCTCGGCGGCACCTTTCTTCCACCTGGAAATCGGAGGCAGTGACATTGGTTTCCACAGTCACACTTCTTGGGACGCTCCGTCGGGCCTGGGCTGCTGCTCCTGGCAAAACCCGGTCAGTGTGTTATCACTGTAGGTTTTCTCGCTGTGCTTTCTGCATTCTACTTGGGTTTCGATTTTTCTCTACTTCCTTGGAAGTCCGTATCAATAAAAGAGGTCAGACTTTCACGTTTGATTCATCTGAAAGCTCAGAGGGCAGCCGGAAACGGCCTGGTCTCGTCAGGTGGTGTTCAGGGTGATGGTCTGCAGGGTGTGTGTCCTCTTTCCCTGTGCCCCGGATGGTGAAGACTCGAGAGCGGGGGCGGGAGACGGGGCGGCAGCTCGCGCATCTGGCTTCAGCAGCGGGTCGCGGGCCACGTGTTCCCAGCGGGGCCTTGAACTGCTGGGGCCCCCATGCAGCACTGCCGGGCGCACTCGGGAGGGCTCGGCGTCCCCCCCAACCCCGCACATCGCGGCTCGTCCTTACCGAGACTTCGGGAGACAGTTGTGAAGTACAAGGTGAGGTAGGATTTAGGTTTCGTGAAACTCAGTGAGAGAAGGCCTGCGACTCGCTTCTCTCGGTTGGAGTAATTGTTTTTGAAAATTATCCTTGTATGAGGCTGAACATCCCAGGAAACTTAATTACACTGCAGGCCATTTACCAGCGGTTCTAAAACCTGTCTCGGACCCTTGTGCATTCGTACACGTGAGGATTCCAGAGAACTTTCATCTATGTAGAATGTCTGTCCAGGTATTTATCATACCATACGTTAAAACTGGAATTTTTTTTTTAACTTAAGCAATGTCCTGTGTGCCCCCGAGGTGTTTGTGTCTGTCCCGCGGCAGCCTTAGACGGAGGCGAACGTGAAGCTTGAGCTCCAGAAAGTCTCATCTTTTTGATGACGCAAAACCCGCTGCAGAGAATCGAGCAGCAGTTTTGATAAGCGGCGTGATAATGAAACGCGAATTTTAAGCCACCAGAAGTAGGTTTCTGTTTTCGGGCTGCGCGGGGGACTCAAGGTGCTTCTGGAGTTGGGCGTTTTGATCATTTTAATTTCTCTGTTGGCTCTTTTCAACATTTTATTAAGACTTTGAAACTTCCAGTCAGGTCGAGAGTTTTACAGCGAATACCTACTACCCAGATTCTACGCTTACGTTGCACCTGCTGCCTCCCCCCCCACCCCGCCCCCGCCTACGGGGCCGTTGCCTTTCTTAGGACAGGGCGCTCCTGGTGCATTTCAGAGGAAGCTGTTCCTTTGAATTTTCTGCTGCGCTTCTGCGCCTTGTTGCTGATTTTGCAGGCTTCCTCCACCGCGGCTTCTCCCTTGAGCCACACAGGGAACAGAGCTATCTGGGAGCCTGTTTCTCATCCCCTAGAGACAGTGTGACTCGGAGACACAGGAGTCCAGCTGGTCCACCCAGGTGGCCTAAGCAGGCAGGGCTCAGCTGTCCGAGTCCCCCTCGCGGAAGCTATTGGGATGACAGCGGACATCTTTACCTTTCCAGCCCTGTCCTTGAGTTAGTGCTGCCCCACCACACGGGGGGCGCGGGGCGGCGTGCCGAAGCCGCTCCAGCCGGCCTCCATCTGTCGTTCCCAGCGCAGGGGGCCATTAGTCTCTCGCTGCCCTGCGGACGGCTTGGAGGCGGCCTTGGTGTACGTGTTCACACCTCGGGAGTCGGACGGGCTGCGAGTGAGGGGCTGTGCCCCGGCCAGCCGTGAGACGTGGTCCACGACGGCCCCGACACGCACGCCCGCAGCCCCCGGCCCTGCAGGAGGAGCAGGTGATCCGCTGCGACCCTCCAGCGCCCCCTCTCTGGAGCTGTGCTCTAGAGAGGTCACGACAGGTCAGCTCTTCGCTCCGCTGGGTCCGTGACCCCCCAGCTCTGTCCTCCCGTGGTTTCTTTGTTTTGAAGTGGACCGTCTTGCACACACAGCGTTGGTGTGGCGTGCTCTGCGGGTCTCCTGGTAACATGCTTCCCACGTCTCCTCTTGCGTCTGCTGGTGTCCTTTCAAATCCCTCCCGCGTCCGCCCCTGAAAGGCCGGCGCTGCCCGGGCTGCTCTGGCGCCCGCCCCTGCTCTCTCAGCCTCTTCTATTGGTCAGTTGATGACTTTCAGATCTGAGGGTTCAGCTGAGGCCCTTCCCCGGGACCCCAGATCCTCGTGCATATTTCCCCTGAGGTGGCCTGCTGGTGCCTCTCCCCGTGTGCCCAGGATGGACCTGTCACTTCCACTGCCGCCCGAGATGAGTTTCTGGCACACGTGATTGCTGGTGACCTTCAGGTGTCCCTGTACCACACGAGGGGCTCAGCCTCGCAGCCCCTGCAGGCGTGGCCCTGGGAGCCATCATGGAGTCGTCTTCCTGTTACCGTGGCACCGTCCCCTCTGCCGCCTGTGGTTGTCCCGCCCAGTCCATCCCGCAGCAGGGACCCGCCCTGCAGCTGGGCCACGGTGCCCCGGCGTGCACGGCTGTCACAGCGCTGGCCTCCAGGTGCTGTCCTCAGAGCGTGCGCGCCTGACGTCACAGCCTGTCCAGTGGGAACCACTGTGCCTTTTGTTCAGGGATCGAGTATCCGGCCAGGGTCTAGGAGCCGGGAAGAGTCACATTTCGAACCCAGCCCACGCGGCTCACCCGACCTGCCTGCAGGAGGCCTGCGCTGGGGCTCGTGGGCTGGGCTCGTCTGCGCCTGCGTGACCTTTCCTCGTGTCCCCGCTCTGGCCTCACCACTCCTCTGAGTTCCTGGCTCCAGTCGTGAGCAAACCTGTGCAGGCCCCGTGCGCTCTCCTGCCTGGACCGCGACCACCCTGCCCCTCTGCCCAGATGGCCCTTCCCTTTACACCCCGGTGCAGACGTCACTGCTTGGAGCTTTGGGATTTTACGTCACTTTACGGTTAGTGCTACTCACCTTAATATATAAATAAGTGAAATTCCTCGGGCCCTCAGATCAAGTGCCAGCTCTCTCACCATTCAAATGGAATATGTATGTGTTCATTTCCTATTTTTACTACTCGAGAAATCTCTTTTGTCAGCTTTATGTTTTCTAGATCATGCTGTGCATTACTCTTGTTTCTGTTTTTGGAGAACTAACACATTTAATGCGAGGCGGCTAAGATGATAAAGAAAAAAAACAAAAACAAATTATGTCGTTTTTAACTCTAACATGACACGTCCTAGAAACGATGTCAGAAAGAAGGCTCGGTTTAATCCACGTAGTAGTGAATGCTGAGATTTTAACAGCAGCCGGAGAATTGCTTCTAAAACTGATCCCTGTTGACACAGACAACCAAACGGAAGGGAGGTATTTGAGGAGCGTTAGTATTCAGCTGAGGTTTGAAGAATACAGGTTTTCAACTTTCAAATGAAAAACGAATTTTCAGTGATAAAAATTTCAGCGGGATGCATCTTAAATGTTACTCTGGTTCCGTTTTCGTGAAGGAGGAAGA
>NC_043715.1:1865357-1886239 GCF_006229205.1 Suricata suricatta
CCTCCCCCGCAAGTGCCCCCATGGCCTCAGCCTTTCAGTCTCGGCATCTCTGTGGGCAGCGCGGGTCCACCCCGTCCTGGCGGGTTGGTCTCTGGCCCCTGAGATTGAGCCACACTCTTCAGAAGGTCGTGAGACCTCCTGGCTGCCTTGTAGACGGCCATCTGCGGGCTGACCGGGCAGGCGCGAGGGCCGGTCATGACCAGGGGTTTGTGTGTACGTGGTAGTAAAATCATGAAACTAAAATCATGGAACTACAGTGTGGAGATTTAGAAAAACTCCTCTTCATCCCACCAAGCACAACAATCCCTGTTGGGTTCGATGATTTAGTTTTAATTTTTTACATTTTGAATAGCTAAAGCCATGTTACACACGTGGTTTGTAAATTGTTAGTTAATATCGCAAGCGTATTTTCATGGCTTCGTATTTGTGATCATGGTCTTCCAATATGAGCTCCGAAATGGAGAACATGGTTAACCATCTTTTAAGCCTGATTAAACGTCCCCTTCCCCTGCCCCACATCAGCCACCTTGACCCCCAGGCCCGCTGCAGGGCCCCGAGTGGCCGCAGGTGCCTTCTTAGGGAGAATGCCACCTCGGGCGGGTTCCTGGCACAGAGCACGGCTGCCCACAGGTGGGGTGGTGGCGCCGGCCGGGCCGCTCGCTCCCGCCTCCCTGCCTGCAGCCCTGGAGTTCCAGAAGCCTCTGTTATTTGCAAACGGCTCAATAACGTTCATCTGCTTTTCACGTTGTCCTGTCCAGATATGAGTCACTTCCGCTTTCAGGCCCGATGAAGTTTTCTCTTTTTACTTTCTTGCGTGAAATCCTAACGTTGACTCCTGGAACGTCCAGGAGCACGGTACTGCCCCAGGCCAGGGGGGGTGCTGGCGCAGTTTTCTGTGTGCAGTGACTTCATGTGTTTTCTTGTTTAAAAAGGGGGATGATGTGGGTAAGAGTGATGTCAGTGTGGGTAAGTTTTAAGAAATCCTGGGGAAAACATAAAAGCTGTCTATTTGCTGCCATTCTGGCTGAGGAACCAGACGGGGACTGCGTGCGATTTCACTGAGTGAAAACAGGGAGGTGTGTGACCTCAGAATGTGTTTTGTTTTGCCAGAAAGGAAATAAACTTTTTTTTTTTTTTAGAGTAGTTCCTTCCTGTAAGGTGCTATTTTAAGCTTAAATTACTCCAGACCGAAAGGGTTCTAGTATCTCCCAAGGTGCATGTTGACCCTGATACGTTACAAAGTGAGGGAGGCCTGGGAGAGAACACTCTAGCAAATAAAAGGTCTTCCCCGCCACAGCCCAGAACCTTGGAGTGCAGGGACCCGCCTGGCCCGCTCGGTGCCCTGCCCCTAGAGTTTGGCCTTGCGCACGCAGGAGCCCGACTGCACAGGTCGGTGAATGAACACTTGGTGGTTTCAGACCGAGAATGGCGCGTGTTTTCTGCACAGGTCCAGAGAGTGAGTGGTTTTGGCTTTGGGAAACCTAGCGTTTCTGGCGCAGCCTGCGGGCTCCGCTGTCGGGCCGGGAAGCAGCCTCGGACGGTATGTAAACAAACGGCCCAGTGCCAGCAAAGCCATTTCCACGGGCCCAGGGCAGCCTGGAGCCGGCCCTGCTCAGAGCAGCGCTGCCCGTAGGAAGGCTCACGGTGACCCGTGGTCCTGCCTGTGCTGCCCGGGGCAGCAGCCGCTGGCCGCATCTGGCTGTTGGACACTTAGAATGTGGTTAGTGTGACCAGAGAACTGGAGTTTTAATTTTATTCAGTTGTAATTAATACAAATGTGAGTGGTCACACGTGGTTAGTGGTGACAGCATTGGGCGTCACCGGGGTTAGAGCCCTCCCCAGAGCAGGTTGCTGCACAGAGCTGTTTGTTGTCCTCTGGGGGGTCTGTGCACATTAGAGGAAGAAAGAGTTCTGTAGCCAAAAAACTGGGGAATTGTTAGTAAGAACTGATTTATTCATTGCAGGACTGCTCAGAGCCTTTAATATGCTTAGGTACACAGTTTCTCAGATTTTTCTCCTCCAAGCTTTTTAAAAAATTTTTATTTATTTATTTTGAGAGAAAGAGAATGGCAGAGGGAGAGAGAGAGACAGAGAGAGAGAAAATCCCAAGCAGATTCCACACTCAGCGCCGAGCCTTAGGACTCACAACTGTGAGATCATGACCTGAGCCGAAATCAAGAGTTGGACACTTAACTAAGCCACCCAGGTGCCCCTTCCTCCAAGCTCTTTGACTCTGAAGGTTTTTGGGCATCTTAGGGCAGCGGGGCTCTTGGAGGAGTCCTTAGGAAACTTCACTGTGGCCTGGACATTGGGCGTCCGCAGGACGCGGAGCGGAAGCGTTTCAGAAGCTCATGCTGAGCGTTTTACGCGGCACAGTCCGGTGTTAAAGCTCCGTAGAAGCCCCACAGCCCTGCCGCGGCAGGTGTAGGACGAGGGGGCAGTGACGGGGGAGCGGAGAGCAGCCTGCGCGTGCTGAAACTCTGTATCTGTCACGGCCCCGCCTGGCGGGCCCCCCGGGTGGGTGACTAGACATCCAGGCTGGAGGAGGCAGTTTTCGGAGCCTGTTTGAATTGGAAATAGGACTTACGGACCTGAATGTGGTTTGGGAGTTTGGAAACCGCCTCATGTTTGGAAATGCTGTTTCGTCATCGACGCGTATTTGTGCTCAGATATTTGCATTTTACACACTTAATCTGCATCTTCAAAGTGCGGAGAACCTGCCTGAACCGCTTCAGTTACGAGGAGGAGGAGGTGCCCCTGGAAGTGGCAGGAGGCCGTCGTGATGCTGCTGGCTCCCCTCTGTCACCCACCCCCATCTGCGCGGCTGCGGCCGCCCCGGGCGGCAGGCGGGGCTCCTTCGCCGCCTCTTCCCTGACCGCTGCCTGGGACCCCTCCGGCCCGGCCCCGTCCCGGAAGGACGGCACCGGGTCTGATGACGGGCAGGCCCCGACGGGACTGTCTGGGCGCTGGTGTCTGAGACCATCACAGCCGAAAATGAGGAGCGTTAGTTTTTCAGAAATCAGAACGGACCGGATCTGGTCCGTCGTCGTAACCGGAGGCCACGCTCTCCCGCATCCAAATCCGCTGCCGGTCTCTCTGCAGTTACCGCTCGCTTCCTTTTCTGTGATGTGATTTTTTTGCCTGTTTTTTTGTTTCTGCTTTTAAATTCGCCACTGTTCCCGCATGTGACCGCTCCCTGCCCCTCCGCGGCCCCTCCTCCCAGGCGGACACGCCGCAGAGGGGGCGGGCTGCGCCGGCCTCGGAGGCCGCAGTTTGGAAATTACTGAAATATCAAATGCTAACTAATATATACTTCCAAGTGTTATTTCATTTTTATAATTTTGTTTGTTGTTGTTGTTGTTGTTTTTTGCTTTTACAGTGAGTGTTGAAAAGATAGACCTGAAGGGACTGTCACACACAAAAAATGAAAGAAATGTTGAATGTTCCTTTGAGGTAAGATGCCAAGTTCCCCCCCCTTTCTCCTCTGCTTCGCCGCGAGCAGATGCTCTGATTTATCTGAATGGAGGATGGGCCTTCCTGCCAAGCCCCGTGCCAGGGCTGTGGGAGGCTGGGAGTGGGCGCGGGCCGCGGGTGGGCAACTCCAGCCTGGGGGGCCCCCCTCTCCCCGGGCAGCCCGTGTGCTGAGCGTCGTCCAGACTGACGTGCTCAGCTGCTGCCGGGTGCTCGCCAGAGTTAGCGGAAGCAGAACTCCGTGTGAAAATTGAGACACGCTGTGTATCCAGATTGGAGGTGCGTGGCAGTGGTGGTTCGGCGGCAGTGGTGGTGTGCCAGGAGCCAAGCTCTGGGGGGTCCCCCAGCTGACTGCTTTGCTACCTCTGAGGTCTGGCCCTGAGCCTCATGGTCCAGGGTGGCAGCCAGGGCTCCTGTCCTCACATTGTCATTCCAGGTAGCAAGAAGAGGAGGGGAAAGTATATTGTTCTCTTCCTTTTAAGGAACATTCCTAAAGCAGCCACAGATTCTTGCATTTGTCTTTTGTTGACCAAAACTTAGTTTCTTGGTCCCACTTAGCTGCAGAAGAGGCTGGGCCGTGTATTGTGGTGGTCGTGTCCCCACGGTTCTGTTTCTCGCCCGCCATGTTGTGTGAGGTCCTCCTCTGACCATGTGCCTAGAATCCTGATTGACAAGGAAAACCTGCCTCCTCCTTCTTCACTGCGGGGGTGGGGGGTTCTCGGGCATGAAAGCTTCTGGTTAATAGCTAGTACGCAAGCTGCGTGCGGTTCAGTAAGTTTTAGTGTGGCTGCACTGAAATACTTGTAACACTCTGACCACTAAATAAAATTTTCAGTGGATTTGGGGGCTACTCTGTGCTGTGGGAATCCGTTCGGCTCTCCGCGAGTCTTTGAATGTACAGGAAAGACTTGACCAAGGTTTGGCGGTTGTCAGAACTTGGGACCAGCACCCACATCTCAGCAACCAGAGAGCCTTAGAACCCCGAGTGTTAAAAATTTTTTTCTTAACATTTATTTATTTAAATGTTCTACTTATTTTTGAGAGAGAGAGAGAGACAGCATGAGCAGGGAGGGTCAGAGAGAGAGGGAGACGCAGAATGGGAAGCAGGCTCCAGGCTCTGAGCTAGCTGTCAGCACAGAGCCCGACGCGGGGCTCGAACCCACGAACCGTGAGATCATGACCTGAGCCGAAGCCGGAGGCCTAACAACTGAGCCACCCAGGCGCCCCAAGAACCCTGAAATCTTTAAAGCCTCAAAGGGGCGGGAGCTTTGCACGTCCCTGGGACCCTGCACACATTTCCTGTCTGCCGTACTGTGTGCCTCTGGGCCGGCTCTCCCCTAGGAGTCGCCTGCCGCCCTGGGGTGGAGCCATTGTGGGGTGGGGGGCCCCACTCGGCCCACCTCGTGCTAGGCTTCGATCTGCCCCTGTCCTCCGGCCCACGACCGGGGCTTGTGGGGCGGGAGGTGTGGTGACTGTGCCCAACACGATGCCCACAGCTTCTCTCCAGAGACATGAGCTTTGGCGAAATACACACATGGCCTCTTGTGGCCCCTTGGAGGAGGGGTTATGGTCAGGGGTAGGGAGGCAGCGGGCTGGCCAGGATGGGGACACGGCGCCCTGAGTCCCCTGCAGGTGAGCTGCACAACTCCAAGAGGAGCCTGGAGCCGCAGGCTCGTGGCGATGGGCAGCTCCGAGCTTGCGGCAGGAGACCTGGCAGTGTTGCCGGTGTGGACGCCGCCCCGCAGGGGGAGGCATGGAGTTGCAGACACGTCCGCCCTGATGGGTGGGTTGAAGTGTGGTAGCACTCGCTGGGGAAGCCTCGGCGTCGCAAGAGCTCACTCTTCTGGCGTGGGAACTGGTAAAAGTGTCCTTGTGTTTCGGAAGGTGACAGTCCTCCACTAACGCGGGAGTCCACACAGGTTTTCCTGGCCGGGTGCCAACTCGGTATCCTGAAGGACTTCACAGCTCAGACTGTGTGTGTTGAATGGTAACTCGAGGCACAAAGGAAAGACATGGTCGCTGTGGAAAACAATTATTTACAAAATACTTTGCATTGTGCAGCTTAAATCGCGTTCTTGTTTTGTGCGGGCGTGGGGGGTGCGGCTGCCGTTCACGCATCAGCTTGGGGACTCCTGTCCCACAAGGCAGTGAGGCCACCTGGAGGAGCGTACGGTCGGGCATCTACCTGCGGGGCGGGCGGCCTGGGGACAGCAGCGACCCTGCTTCGGCTTGCCCGTGTGCCGTCTGCAGTGATCCCCCTCAAATATAAGCCCCTGTGGGTTTTTTGCTTTAGAAATCGACAAGCCGGCCCTCAGATGCATCTGGAAAGAACAGTAGAGGAGTCCGGGCAGTTTTGAAGAGCCAGTTGGAAGCCACACAGCCCTGACTTCAGGATTGGCCACTAGGCCCCGGGGGTGCCGGGCGTGCGGGGCGCCGGGCGTGCGGGGCAGGGGCCTCAGTTAGACTCGCGGGTGAGCGGCCGATTGGCAGGCAGGCGGCTCAGTGAAGAAAGGGTGGTCCGTCCGTCCTCCTCTTAGTGTTTATTTTTGAGAGAGAGAGCAAGAGGGGGAGGGGCAGAGAGAGGAGAGCTACAGAATCCGAAGCAGCTCCAGGCTCTGAGCTGTCAGCACAGAGCCCGACGCGGGGCTCGTACTCAGGAATTGTGAGATCATGACCTGAGCGAAAGTTGGACGCTGAACAGACTGAGCCCCCCAGGCGCCCCAAGGATGGTCTTTTCAACAAATGCTTCCGGAGAAGGTATCTGTATGCGAAAAGGAACCTTGACCAAACCTCGTGCCAACACAAGACGACCTCAGAACGGGTCACAGCCCTGAAGGCACAGCCTAAAACTACGAGACTGTGGCAGGAAGTACACCAGACTGTGGCAAGGCGGGTTTCTTCACTACAGCACCAAGCACGCAGTCCATAAAAGACAATACAAATACATTGGACTTGTTCGTGGTGTTGAACTTGGTCCTGGAGAGGCACGTGAGGAGGTGCAAAGACATGCCACACGCCCGGGGAAGGCGGTTGCAAGTTACATATCTGATAGAGTTTTCATTCACAGTTGTAAAGAACTCTCCAAACGCAGTGATAAGAAAACAACCCAATAAAAAATAAGCCAACGATGTGAACGGACGCTTGAGCAGGGACGGTGTTTGGAGGACGAATGGCCCACGTGAGCACGTGCTCGGTCCCCCTGCTCATCAGGGGAAGGTCGGCCAGGGCTGCAGTGAGGGGCTCTGCATGCCCACACGGAGGCCGCAGCCTCTTTGCAAGGCCGTCTGGCAGTTTCTACAAAGTTAAACATTTCCCTAAAGTCTGACCCCTCAGTTCTACTCCGAGGTGTTGATCCACAGGAAATGAAAGCATTTGTTCCCACAGAGATTTGTGCGAGAATGTTCTCCACAGCTTTGTGTGTACCCGTTGGAATATCTGTCCACAGACGGTGCAGGCCTACCCGGAGTGGAAAGGACTGAGCTGTTGTTACACCGGGAGTGTGGGGAACACGCAAATAATGACACCGTAGGAGACAAACCAGAGCCCTGGCCAGAGAAGGTGTGTTCCGTCCGAGCCCACTTGCCGAGGGCTGGAGGAGGGCACACTCGCTGCAGGGCTGGAAGAGCGGCCTCCAGGGAGAGGAGGAGGCGGCGTGTGCAGGTGAAGGGTGTGCTCGCCGTACCGATGGGAGTGACGGCTTCCTGGGAGTAAACATGTGCCCAGACCACCGAGTTACACCAGTTAGATGGTGCGGTTCCTCATCCACCGTAACGCAATTAAGCTTTAAAAAAAAATGTTACCTGAGGACTAAGCCTTTCCTTTTGGCCACAGAACCTTAACTAAAGAGGATGAAATTGTCCGTTAAGTGCGGCGTCTCTTGTATGGGAAGAAACAGCCCCTGTTCTGGAACCAGAGCAGGGAAACCCCTCCAGGAGCGCCTTCCGCGCTCGCCGGTGGGGCGCGTGTGCCGGGCAGCCGAGGGGCGCGGGGGAGCCTTGCCCATGCCAGCCTTCCTGGGTCCGGGAGGCGTCCGCAGCCTCTGCCCACCGTCTTGCCAGTCCTGTTTATCTCCAGCTTTACTTTTACGTGGCCCTGTTTTCCAGGAGGCAAATGAAAGGTTTCTTTTATGGAAAGCCTACGTACCCAGCTTGAGATGCTGTCAGTATGTAAAAATGTACTACAAATAGGAGTTTGCGTTTCCTGTTCTCTTCCATGGACTTGGTTGTGTTTTTGCTGAAGTTGTAATTGCTGGTTCCTGGTTACTGAGGAGAGCAGATCAGCAGGCAGGAAGCAAGCGACCCGGAAACACAAAGTTAGTATGTAACCACATACGTGGGAAATGTCTGCATTTACCAGCTTTCCTGATCTCACGTTGAGACACTGGAATAACTGAAGCTTTTTTTTTTTTAATAAGAAGATTTTCTTGTTAGACATGAAGGATCGGGGGGCAGGGGGAGACCAAAAGGTGACCCAACCCCTTGAAACACATTAGACCATAGAATTTTATTGACTTAAAAACTATGGAACAACGTTAATGGAAAAAAACCACTCTTTTTGTGCCATTGTTTCTTAAGAACCCAAGCATTGCATTTATTTTAGTGCTAGATCTTTTCTTTGGAAGTTTCAGTTTTTCATTTCAAAATCATCTTGACTTCTCTAAGTATCTCGCTGTTAGCAAAGATGAGTTTTGACAACTGTTTTTTTTTTTATTTTTTAATGTTTTATTTATTTTTGAGACGGAGACAGAGCATGAGCGGGGGAGGGGCAGAGAGAGAGACACACACAGAATCCGAAGCAGGCTCCAGGCTCTGAGCTGTCAGCACAGAGCCCGACGCGGAGCTCATACCCACGAACATGAGATCATGACCTGAGCTGAAGCCGGACGCTCAACCGACTGAGCCCCTGGGCGCCCCTTGACAACTGTTTTTAATGAAGTCTCTGTTTTCCTCAGCTCTCTGTGCAGAGTTGAGAGAGCCCAGCTATGCTGCATCTGATGCCAGGAAGAGCAGGTGACAGTCTGTCTGGATCGCACCTCAGTGTCTGTGTGGTCTCAGGGTGACTGCGCGAGGGTGGTTGATCCTGGAGCCACATGTACGCGCTCAGGGCTTTCCCTGGGGTTGTCTCTGTTCGTGTGCTCATTGCGGTTTCGCTTCGGGACAAGTGCTTAGAAGTGGCTTCACCCTAGAAGCCCCCCGTTGTCTGAAACTGCCCCACCGCACTCAGACCCAGCACCCCCTGCTTCCATCTCCGAGCTGCGGCTCTCCTTCCATGTGGACCTGTGGCCCTTGGTGGGCGCGCAGCCCTCCCCTCCCCTGTCACCACCGCCGGGGCCTCCCTTCCTGCAGGCGCCATTCCCTGTTCTCGGGTCTTATGTCATCCTGTGGTGGCTTCTTAGGCTGCACCGGAGTTACGGCTTCTGGGGCGTTCCCTGCGTGGGGAAGTTTCTGTGCTCCTGGCATGGGACTGAGGACACAGGTGGCGGCTGGACATCACTCTCCCTTAGGAAATGGGAGCACCCCCGTCTCCCTGGTGCTTTCCAGGGTCTCCTCAGTCCTGGGTGTCTGCCCACTCCTCACACATGCTTGACTGTCGGTCTATCCTCATCATAATGCTGGGACCCCGTGACCTTTCAACCCGAAACTCAACATCCATAATTTGGGGGTCTCGTCCTGAAGCCTCCCTCTTGATCTCCTCTGCTCTGCTTTTCTGTCTTTTCTTGCTCTGGAACTTCTGCTGTCTGCACTTTGGACCTCAAGACTGGTTCTTGGTTTTATATTTTTCTCTGTTTTCTTTCTCTTTGGTATTTCGATCTGCTTCACGGAAGATTGTGTCGTCTCCCCTCTCTCCAGTGGAAGTTTTCACTCCTGTGTCTGCTTCAAGGAACACTTGTTCTCTGACAGTTCTTTTTTCATAGCGTCCTGTTCTTGACTGTGCTTTCTTCTTCAGGTCAGTGAGAGTATGAATGATAGTTTATAGCTTTTCAAAATCTTTTTCTTCTCTGCACGTGGTCTTTGTCTCTACCTGGCTGCCTCGCCCTCTGTGAGGCCCGGTGCTGATGGTCCAGTGCTGGGCTGCCTGCTCACTCCAGGGCGTAGCGTGGGCCTCTGGCTGGGCTGCTGTGGGAGACACCAGGGCGTCGGGGATGGAGCTGAGAAGTCGGGGGACCGAGACGGAATGTCACATAGTCTAAGTATCTGTTTTGTGCATGTTTTGCTTTTTGTGTACGCTTCGGGTTATTCTCTGGTCTTAGTTGCTCTTTGAACAGGGACAAGAGGCAGGAAAATACTGTGCCATTATTTGTTTGGCACTTTTCTTCCCTGGTGGCACATAAGATAACGGGGTAGCTTACAGTTGTTGCCACCTTGGATTTGACGGGCCCCGTGTCTGGCACGTGGCATGCCACGAGGCTGTTCCGTGTCCCTGCAGTGCCCTCTGGGGGTCTGTCCCCTCCCCTGGCGCAGAGCCTTGGGCCAGCGGGGAAGGCCGAGGGGGAGCGAGAAGGGAGCCGCGTCAGCTGCGGAGCCTGGAGGTGCCAGGGCCGGCCTGGAGGGGGCCCTGGCTTGCCCGCCGTGGGCTGAATGACCAGCTCCGTCGGGAGGTGAGCGGAAGCCGTGTCCGGAGCTGACGGCCCGCAGCCCCTGCGCCTGCGTGCACACGTCACGGGTGGGGCAGCAGATCGCCCGGTTCCGCATAACGCGGTCTGTCCGTGCTGCGCTTGTCGCTTGGGCGTCGGCGCTTTGCGCTTTGTGGGGTCTAAGACGCGTTCATGTGCCGTGAACGCGAACAGAGGGAGGCGGACTCCCGACTGGAGCCGGGCCTCCCTGCTCAGAGGGGCAGGAGGGGAAGCGCGGTCCTTCACCGCGTATTGCGCTTTGAGAGACGCGGGACCTCGGTGCTTTGGGCCCAGCGACGAGGACCAGGTTCCTGCCTCCGGTCGTAGATGGAGGCGCTGTTCCACCGGGAGCAGCTTGCTCCTGACGCGTGTCCTGTGTCGCCGGGAGAGCCGCTCGTCTCCCACCTCGGCGCGGGTCCGTCTGGGGGGCGAGGCGCCTGGCCCGGCGCCCGGAGCTCTGGCACCGGGGAGGAGCCCCTTGCTTCAGGTGGTTTGTGTCTCGGAGCTTGGTGAGACCGCCGCCTTCACACTGGCCCGGCAGCTGTGGGGACGGAGGAAAGGGGCCGTGGGGGCCGTCAGCAGCCACGGCGGGCTGGTTCCTAGGAGGCGCGGGCCAGAGGGGAGCAGAGGAGTCTTGCAAGCGGCCCGCTCTGTGGACTCCGTCACTGGAACTATAGTGTGTTCTTTTTCGTCACGTCACTTCCTGACTTAAAAACCCCCAGTGGCGTCTTCTGGATCTGAGGGCAAAATTCCTGCTTTGTGGTCCAACCCTGCTTGTTGTGGCCCCGCCCGCCTCACCCCGCACACCCCTGTGCGCCTCCTCCTGTGCTGGACGTGCCAGTTCCCAGTTCAGGAGCCTGAGTGCTGCTCCTCCCCCACCCCGCCCCCCACTCACGTCTCCCCACCCCCACCCACTTCCCCCACTCACATCCTCCTACCCCCCTCCTTGTTGCCCAGTGCGCAGGGGTGGTCAGAAAACACTGGGAAAATGGGAGGCAGAAGACACAGCCCTCCCCTCAGGGAGCCTGCCATCCATCTGAGGAGACCGGCTTTGACCCTAAGACCCCACACTCCACACGTGCGGCGGGGAAGTGCAGGGTGGGCACTGGTGGGCACAGCTGGCACCGTAGAGCTTCTCCCAGAAAGCCCTCGCTGATGCCTTCCACCCAGCCCGCGGCCCACTGCTCTCCACGTGCTGACTGGCCCGGGCCTGTTCTGCCAGGTCCCTGAGGGCAGGGGCCCGTCTCCTTCTGACCTAAGAGGAGGTCCACTTGAGGATGGTGGGCGCCGGCCTACACGAGCCGTCCTAACGGTCAGCAACTGCATGCCAGCCGGCGGAGCCAGCCTCGGATTCCGTGCTGTGAGGGATTCGGTGGCATCGAATCACGGCACGCAGTAGGCGGTGAAGCCTGAAAGGACTTGAGCTATGTGAACTTTGCCCTCACGACTCAGGGACGTGCAGCCACTCACAAGGTCCGCAACACTCAGGGCCTGTCATGCTCGCTGCACCTGTGCCCGCGAAGATCCCCCAGACAGGTGTGTTGTGAGTGACGTATGTGGCGTCTGTTTTTAAGGTTTGTTTGTTTGTTTGTTTTCAAGGTCTTGTGGTCTGATTCTTCGGTAACATCAGTAACCAAATCTTCCTCTGAAGTGACTGAATTTATTTCAAAGGTAAGGTGATGAAGGGCTCCTAACGACTCACAAGGCTCTCGGTAATACTGCGGAGGGAGTTCAGTGGACCGCGCCCCTCGCTGGCAGAGCCCGGCCGCGACCACCTGGTCCTCGGCGCCGCGGTCTGACCGCCCTGCGGTGCGGAGAGCGGGAAGGTGCGGGACGCTGTGACCCGCGCGGGCGGTGCGGGGCTGTTCGGTGTGGTCGCTCTGCAGCGGAGGCCCAGAGAGATGCCACCTGGCTCCACCTGGATCTGCTGGACATACTGGGTTTTCCACTCATTTTCCAGTTGTTTCAACAGCTGGCCTCAGAACAGAAGGTTCCAGTACCGACTAAATGCCAGTTTACATACGTACATACACAGGGATGTAAGTGCCTTTATGGTTATGTGTTCAAGGCTCACCGGCCCGGGTCGAAGTGGTGACCCGCTGTCTTTAGCCAAAGCAGTGCATCTTACTTAGTGTCCTTATTTCATGGAGTAATTGATGTATCTGAGGTGTCGCCAAAGTGAGTCTTACGTTTTCACTGTAAAGTCAAGGATATAATCCTGTAGGAGGAAGTCCAGCCCATGGGTCCTGTTTTAAAAGCTTGGGCAAGTTGTTTGCTGCCGCCTGCCCTCTTCGCCCATGAGCCGTGCTCTCTGGGATCACTGCCCCTCCCCTGGAGGCACGCTTTCCGCTGTCAGACTGAGGACGCTGCGTCTCGTCTCCCGGGTGCCTGGCCTCTGGGCTGGGACGGGGCCATCCCTCCGGGCCGCGGGGATGCGCGTGCGCGGGGCCTCAGACCCACTGGGAGTGCGCGGCGCCGCTGGTCAGCTGGGCTTCGGGCCCCCGGCCTCCCCTGGGGGATCTGGTTTATTGTCTTGTGTTCATTTCGGAGAACTCTCACCCTTGATCTCCTCACCTATTTCTTCTGCCCCGTCCTCTCTCGCGCTGGACGTCAGCTGGACCATGGACACTGTCCACGGCCCTTGGGGGCTCTTTTTGTTTTTTCTTGCTCTTTTTGCTGTGTGTTTTGGTTGGATGATTTCTGTTCCCCTGTTTTCACGGTCCCTGGGCTTCCCCTCACCTCTGCCCAGGCTGCTGCTGAGCCTGGTTAACGTGCTGAGTTCTTCACCTCTGAGACCGTGGTTTTCTGTTTCTCTGAGTGTGTTTTGTTTCTCCTAGCTTCTTCATTTGACATGTCTTCTACTCAAGTTTCCATCTCGCTGCTATGATCTCCCGTTTGTTCATGCGTGTTGTCCGTGTTCTCACTAAATCCTTCAGTATGTTCAACAGAGTTATTTTGTAATCGTGTCTGGTAGTTCTAGCATCTGGGTTATCTCTGAGTCTGGCTCTGATGATTATCTTGGCAATAGTTTTCATTCCCTCTTGGGGTTTTTCCCCTGTATCTTGAAACTTGACTGAACAATAGACGTCGTTCTTAGAGAATGTGGAGACTGAGGGAAACTCTGGATCTGCCTGGGAATGGGCGTCCCGCTGCTCTCAGGCCCTGGGCGGGTCCTGGAACTGGTCCAGTCAGGAGTTGAGCTGGCTTTGGCTTTTGTTGCTGCTGTGGTTGCCCTGTGTACCCTGCGGGCTTCCGGTCCCTCCAGTGGAGGGTGGCTGCACCTGGAGCCAGGGGAGGGGCCTGCGGCGTCACCCTCGGCCCTCAGCTGTCCTCTATGTCCATGGCCCGGAGGGGCTCTCCTTGCTCTGCTGACCCTCCACCCCCCAGGGAGACTGCAGTCACTGGTTGCCAGGTGACAGACCTGGGGGTGAGGCGTTCTCCATCGCGCTGGTCTGGCCTCAGTCCCGGGCGCGGCATCCCTGCCCCTGCCTTCCCCCGTGGCAGCTGACCTCCGCCTTGTCCTGGCACAGCCTCTCAGCCCAAGAGGTCTTCTGCCCTTTCGTCAGGGCCGGAGGGGCGTGTGCGCACCGCCCTCCCCCGGGAGCAGGGAGTCTCTGCCCCCGGCCTCGTGCCAAGAGGACCCCTCCCCCTGCAGCGGCGGGAAGGGTTCCTTCCGCCTCGTCCCCAGGGCTTCAGGGCTTCTGTCTCGGAGTTAGAGAAGGATCCAGGGAGAGGCGTTAGGGGTCCAGCCAGGTCCCCGGGGCAGCCAGCGCCCGCCTCTGCCACCTGGGGACTCCCTCCAGTCTCCCGTGGAAGGGAGCCCACGAAGGAGGGCAGCTTCCCTCGTGTCTGCGGCTCTTGGCCGATTGACATCTGGGCCCCACTCAGCCCGCAGGAAGTGCCCACTTCTGACCCCCCTCTGCCTGCGGGCACGGTGGCCGTCTCTTCCTCGTGTTCTGTCATAGCAGAGGTGGGTCACGCGTCTTGTCTGTCCGCGGAGGGCCAGGTCCCTCTTGAAATTCAGTTCACATGGTGACCTGGCACCTTAGTTCTCTGACGGGCTCGCGGAAAGGAGACTGGGTAGCTCTTCCCGAAGCTGCGGTGGGAGCCCCCGAGAGCTGAGACCAGGGCGGGGTGTCGTGTCCCTCGGACGGCCGCACCTAGGGCCGCCCGCTTCCCAACTGGAGGGGTTCCCGTGCCCGGGGGGTCTTGACAGCCCTCCGATGCTCTTCCGTCTCTTTCAGTTACCTCAGCTGTACCCTGAAGAAAACCTGGAGAAATTCATTCCGTGCTTAGCTGGCCCAGATTCCTTTTACGTAGAGCGAAACCACATGGATCTGGAAGCGGACCTGAGGTAAAGCGCCCCTGCAGCTGTGGGCCAGGGCGCCACCCCGTGGGGCGCGCGGCGTGGCCGGGCTGGGCGTGTGCGCCCCCGAGCCGCCGGGTCACCCCGGCAGCTCCGGAGGGGACATGCTGTGTTCAGCAGTCCGGCTCTCTGTTTTGCCTCCAGGGATTTCCGTCACTTATGGAGAATTTGAAGGCATGATCTTGAGGACATGAGTACAGGAATTTCATAGCACGTGGCACCATCTAGTGTGGTTTTGACAGTCTGATGACATGAGGTGCCAAAGTGAAAGTTGGGGCTGTCGCGGGTCACCACCGGGGTCTAGTGAAGTCCCAGGCGCCAGCGTCCCCTGGCCGTCGAGTGCGCCCTGCTCCGGTCAGTGTGCGTAGGGGCAGGCCTGCTGCCTGGGTCCGGGGCCCGGCGACCCAGCCCCTGCGACGCAGGGGCCCCGGGGCTTCGGCTGGAGCCCCAGCTGCGCTTGCGGCGAAGCGCGGCAGGCAGCGGATCGGCTGCGGCCCCGAGCCCGCTTTGCTCGGACGAGAGCCTTCTTCGCTGAGAAGTCGTTGGGCCGCAGCGAGGGCTCGGGGGTAACCGCGCTCGTGCCGATAAAACCACTTTGTTTAACTTGTAGGTATTTGACTTCATTACCTTCTCACGTACTGAAAACTGACCACGTTAAGAAATTTTTCAGCACTTCATCTCCCACCCAACAGCTTCAAAGTCCAAGTGAGTTTGTGAAATGTGATTAAATCCAAATAAAAACCTTTTGGTTGTGTGCAAGCTGTATGACATTTACTCTAACTTACAGGTCCCGGCACCCCTGCCCTTTCTAAAGTGGGCACCGTGATGGGCACATCTGGAAGGTGAGACGCTCAGTGTGACCAGCACGTCTCGGGTCGGGGTGGAGCTGCTGGTTACGTGTACACCATCGTCCCCAGAAGGAAGGCCTGGCTAGACCCGGGCCGGACTAACGCGGCGGGAGGACCGGGCTAGGGGGCCTCTGGCTTACGGTCTCTCCACACCGAGCAGCAAGTGGTTCTCTGAGCTCTCGGAGCCGGAACCCCCGAGGGCCCTGAATTGCAAACGCCAGCCTCCAGGCCCCGCACGTTCTAGGAAACCAGATACAAGCAGACGGGGAGTGATTGTGGCCACGAGGAGGCAGAGCCACTGCTCCAAGGGTCCTCTGCTAGCGTGAGGCCCGACGGTGACTGTCGCGGTGCTCGGGGGACAAGCAGGCCATTAAAATTCGGTCGGGTAACGAGGCCCATGGAAGGGCTGCCCTCGTTCCCTCCACTCCACGGAGTGAGCACGCGGCCCACACGTGGGTCTGGTCTGGAGCAGGCGGGGCCAGGGCAGACGGCCCGCTGCCAGGACTCGGTCAGAATACATCGCTGAGATTAAATTAAAGATGTAGGAGTCGTTTTGTCACGTATGCCAGAAGGGACAGAAACTAGACGGCGCAGCCAGAAGTCTGGATGTGACACCCATGTGCCTGTGCATACGCTCAGGCGTGAGCACATGAGTGCACGTGTCTACACATGGACACGTGCACTCACACGCTGCAGATACATAAGCGTGTGCACATTTGTGTGTGGCGGTGGTGTCACGGAGGGGCGGCGGCAGAACGGGGCGAGGGGGTCAGCGCTGGCCCCTGTGCCCCTTGCTTTCGTCTGCGATGGCACCCACCCGCCCGCTGTCCCCACAGGCCCGTGTGTGGCGTGGCCGGCATCCCCTCCTCTCAGAGCGGCGCCCCGCACCACATGCAGCACTCGGCCAGCGCGGCCGCCTTGCCCCACTGCTCCCACGCGGGGGGCGCCGGCTCAGCGCTGGCCTACAGGGCCCAGATGGACACGCCGCCCGCCATCCTGATGCCCTCCGGCCTGCAGACCCCTCAGACCCAGGAGCAGAACGGGATCTTAGACTGGCTCAGGAAGCTGCGCCTGCACAAGTACTACCCCGTCTTCAAACAGCTCACGATGGAGAAGGTATGTGGGTGACCCGACGGGCGACGCAGGCTCTTTGTCTGACCTCATCCCTGGAGGGCTTGACTTGGGGGTCCGGCTGTCCATGCTGTGGAAATCACACGGCCTGGAATTCAGCACCTACGGGTGCGTGCCCTAAGTCCTGCTCGCTCACCAGAGGGGGGTGGGTGCATTTGGATTTGAAGTCTCCCTGTAGCCACAGCAAAAACTGGAACAGGACTGGTTGTAAACAGGTTTTTTTAAAAGCTAATTGTGGTCTTTACAGGTTAGATACTCCCTGTGATGTGAAGGGCATCGTGCCCCCAGCAGCACTGCCGGCGACGGGATTGGGGGATTCTGGTGCGCACACCCCCTCCTGGTGCAGGAAGCACCCGTTTTACAAGGGGCCCAGATGCTTGGACCCAAGGGAATAGCCCGCTGATGATCTGCCTCGATTGGGGGTCCTGGAGCTGAAAGGAATAGATGAGTTTTGTGTCTTGCAAGCAGTCCTACACAGGGATGAACTTTTACAACAGGCAGTTCTGACGAACATTTTTTCATGGTTGAAGACGATTCTGAAATTGCTTAAGTCTTGGTGTCACTGATAAAACGAAATGAGACCTGCAGCAGTGTTTGCACGGACTCCCCCTGCTGGGTGCAGTCACTTGGTGCTTCTTTCTTCGTAAAAATTACATTTGTCCAGAAATCTGCAATTGAACCTAGAAATCAAGCTTTTAGTATCTAATAAAAGACGGTTCTTGAATATACAGTAAAACCTTGGATCGTGAGGAGCCTGTTGGGTTCGCGAGTATTCCACAGTGCGAGCGAACATTTCTAATAAATCTTTACTTGGTAAACGAGCGCTGCTTTGCAGCAGGAGTCGGATGTGACGCCAGGTGTCCCGTGATCACAACTGGGCCAGTCGGTCCTGAAATTGGCTCTGATATACGAGTGCTTTGATTACCAGCGTGTTTCTGGAATGAACGATGCTTGCAAACCAAGCTCTTACTATATTTGTAATACCCTTGGTTTATGGTTCATAACTCTTGAAAACCAGATTTTGCCAGCCTTGCCTCATGGTCAGTTTAAAGTTATAAGGGAGGAGTTGACTTTAGCCATAAACCTCATAGGTGACACTAAGGAGCCAGCATGTTGTGTTTTCTTGGTGTCGGCACCCACTGGCTAGCCGTTAGAGTCAGGTGACATCAGCTCTTGTAGATCACTTGCTCCAGGACAGAGTTGCTTTGTCCCTAAAATGATGGTGATTTTGAGACAAAAGCTAAAGATAAAAGAAGAGTCTCTGTCTGCATGAGTACAGATGGCTCGCATCTGAGGGGATGGATCCCAGGACAGGAGGGGGACACTTCCACAGGTCCAGTGTTTGTAGAAGCGGAAAGTGAGGGCATTTTCTTTGCTCGTGTGCCCGGCCCTGCCAGGAGCCCCGGCTTCTCAGGATGGTGAGCAGAGGGCCCGGGGACATGGCTGTGAGCCTCATGCAGAGTGAGCCTTTCGCATGTTGAACAAGGGCCACCACGTCATTAAACAGGCAGTAACTTCGTGTTCCCAAGGCTTTCGTTGTCCGGTTAGGTTGGATCTATTTACCTGTTCTGGCAGAATGCATTTATTAAATTATGTCCCCAAGTTCTTTGTCTTCAGAGTCATAATTAGATTCTCAATAACTGTAAATTCTTTTTTTCTATGGAAGTTTCTGAGCCTTACTGAAGAGGATCTAAATAAATTTGAATCCCTCACCATGGGAGCAAAGAAAAAACTCAAGACTCAGCTAGAGCTGGAGAAGTAAGTTTGAAGCTGCAGAATGTGTGTTTATTTTCATTTCAGACATACTGGCGGGGTGTCTCCTGATCGGACGGGGCCCCCAAGTGTGGGTTGACGATTAGGTAGAAACCAGGGCGTTGAGAGGGTTCCCCTGCGGCCGAGAACAAAGGCGGTAGAAGTGGACTGACCACCTCAGGGAGCAGGGCAGGCCCGCAGGGGAGAGGCTGTCTGCCCAGAGGCGGTGGGAGGGGCCTGTTCTGAAAGAGGGAAGGTGAGCACGGTGCCTGCTTGGAAGCCGCCCACTGGTCTGTCAGGGCCTGTGGCTATTTTCGGGGTGCGTCAGGACCTGGCTGTCCTGGGGGGCGGGGGAGGCTGCGCCCATCCACGTTGTATTGTTGTATCACTCAAGCCTGTTTGCCTAAAAGTGGCCTCTACTGTGAACAGCTGCCAGCACTTAAGTCACAGTGTGTTTTTGACCCCTGGGGGTACTTTGGGGCAGTCGCCCCCCGAAGGAATTGGCACCGAAAGCAGATTCCTGCGCACAGGATCTGCGCTCACGCGTGCGCTTGCTTCCTCGCCGCTCAGGGAGAAGTCCGAGAAACGGTGCCTGAACCCCGCAGCCCCGCCCCCGGTCACCAGCAGCGGAGTGGCTCGCGTCCCCCCCACCAGCCACGTGGGGCCCGTGCAGGCCGTGCGAGGCGCCCACGCTGCAGGTAGGTGCGGGCAAACGGGCGGCCGAGATGTGGGGTCTCGGGCCCTTTCTTTTGAGGATCCTTAGACCGCAGACCACACCTCTTTCCTTTCGCGTGGTGTTAGTGTTCACAGTTACTTACTATTTTCACAAGTCTCCGCTGCTAGAAAACAGAAGGGATGTTTGGGTTAGAAGCTGGAGATTCACCTGAAGAAGTTTGGACATGAGAAGCAGAGCCAGAAGCTTCCTGGCAAGAGGCAAAGACAAGGAAATCCCCAGAGTAGATGAAGATACGCTTGTTCCCCTGGCGGGTGCGGAGAGGTCAGGGTTAGGTCCTCGCCCGGAAGGCCCGGCCCCCAGCGAGCCTGACCGCAGCCTCCCTCTCGACAGGGCGGAGGACGCGTGTGACGCTGGTGTGGCTTTTCAGTGGCCATTTGACTGAAACGTTCTCATGTCCCTTGGTCTCGTAAACCAGGGTGCCCCTCAGTGCCGTGGACATCACTTCTGTAGCACCGCGGTGGCCGGGGGACCTCCGTCCCTTCTCCTCCAGCATTTGAGGGGGAGGCATGGCGGCCCCTCGCCCCGTTCACACACGTATCTGGGGCCTCTCCAGTTAGCGTACGCTGAACGTCGAAGTCCTGTCTGAAGTGGGGGGCGATGGGTACGCACGGAGGTGGGCGGGAGGCCGCCGCCGCCGGCACAACCCCCGTGGCCCCCCCTTCTCTGCAGCGCTGCGGGTGGAAGTGGAGCAGCCCCCTCACCAGACGGCCCGGGAGGGCAGCTCCTCCGAGTGCTCCAGCTCCTCGCCCAGCCCGATGGGGGTGCAGGCCCGCGAAGAGAGCTCGGACAGCGCCGAGGAGAACGACAGACGTAAGGACGCCCGGCGTGCCGAGCGCTCCGCTGGCCCCGCGCTGGCCCGGGGCGGTGCGCTGACTGCTCTGTCCCCGTCTCTAGGTGTGGAGATTCACTTGGAGGGCTCGGACAAGGAGAAGCCCGTCATGCTCCTGAACCACTTCACCTCCAGCTCCGCCAGGCCCACGGCCCAGGTCCTCCCCGTGCAGAACGAGGCGGGCTCCAGTCCATCGGGCCACCACCCCCTGCCCCCCCAGATGATGGCCGCAGCCTCACACCTGGCACCCATCCGGATGCTGAATTCCGTGCACAAGTCGGAGAGGGGGGGCGCGGACATGAAGCTCCTCCCGCCTTCCGTGCACTCGCTGCTGTCTCTAGAAGAACGGAGTAAGCTCTCGGGACCAAGAGGCAGCATCAAAGTGGACAAGAACTTTGGCCACGCCGTGATCGACACGGCGCCCGCGCCCGGCCCCCAGCAGCCCCTGCAGGTCCTCTCCGCGCTTGCCGAGAGCAGCGCCGTGTCACCCACCGTCTCCTTTGGTCCCCGCGCCAAAGTTGTGCACGCGTCCGCCCTGGACAGGGTCCTGAAGCCGGCCCCACAGCCCGCCCCGGGCGGGGAGACCAGCACCGCTGCCGCGGGCACGTCCAGCACCGTCTTCCATGTGGCTCGGCCCCCCATCAAACTCCTGGTGTCTTCGTCCGTCCCTGCGGATTCTGCCATTTCCGGGCAAACTCCCTGTTCTAATAACGTGCAAATAAGCGTGCCCCCTGCAATAATAAACGCCCGGACTGCCCTGTACACCGCCAACACCAAAGCTGCCTTCTCTGCAATGAGCAGTGTGCCCGTGGGGCCCCTGCAGGGCGGCTTCTGTGCGAACAGCAACACTGCCTCCTCCAGCAGCCACCCCGCCACGTCCTTCGCCAGCATGGCCACCGTGCCCAGCTGCCCGGCCCCCAGCTCCAGCCCCGCACTCTCCTCGGCCCCCGAAAGCAGCTTCTACGGCGGCGGCGGCGGCGGCGGCTCCGGCTCCCCCGGGAATGTTCCCGCCTCCGCCCAGAGCCACCACCACCACCACCACCATCAGCAGCAGTCGGCGCCCCAGCAGCCCGCGCCGGCGCCGCCCCCGGGCTGCGTCGTGTGCACATCGTGCGGGTGCAGCGGCAGCTGCGGCT
>NC_043715.1:1886339-1902539 GCF_006229205.1 Suricata suricatta
CTCCGCAGCCGAGGGCATGGCACGTGAGACCAGATGCTGCTGGTGGACCTGGCTGTCCTGCTCATGTTCTCTGCCCCCAGGGAGGCTGGGCTGGAGCTGGGTGGCTGCATGATGTCCTCGCTCACCTCGGCGTAGGTATAACAGGTGGTCTGAGTATCCAGCAGCTGCATCTTGACCAGTGTCTCCAGAAAGAACTTTGGACAGCTCGGTTGTTTGTGCTAACTCTACGGGGATTCAAATTTGATCTCTTTTTCCTTCTTGTCTCTAGGTACTTTTAGGTTGAAATATGCCCCTCCAGCAGAAAGTCTGGACTCCACAGACTGATCCTTTCCTCTGGCAACAGAACACTATTAAGCCATGGAGACATAAGGAAATTATATACAAGACTGAGAAGTCTAGTTGCTGTTGAGCTTAATATTTTTAATCCAAAGGTGCTTTACTTTACTAGACTGGATAGAAAACCTAGAGTAGGAGTGCATCAAACTCAGTTTTATTGCCAAAATCCTAGATTGGAGCTTGACGTCAGGACTCGCCTGGTTGGTGCCTCCGCCGTGCTCGCGATGCAAAGACCTCCGTCTCCTGAGGAGCGTTGCCGTCCTCGGCCCTTCCAGGCTCGCACGTAATTCCAGGGCAGCTACGCAAGATCGGACTCGAGTACTGAGGGCCGGAGTTCCCCGCGTGGAGTCCCGCCAGTCGGACTCTGCTTACCCCTGGGTGAGGGAAAATGTCGCCTCTGTTTTTTGTTTTTGTTTTGTTTTGTTCCTCGAGTGGTTAGACACTAATCTCTCTGGGCTTTTTAAGGATTGCACTACAGAAGAATGTAAACTGATGCCAGGCTCTGCGGTTTTGGGAGACAGACTCCCTGAGACCAGTCAGTGCAAGACACTCGGAGAATCTGCGTTAAAGGAGTTGGCACCAGCAGGCCGCGGGACTTGGTACATGACAAATGTCAGCGTCTCCTTCCCTCTTAAAACACTTGCAGAAGTTTCAGGTTTTTCTTTTTCTTTTTTTTTTTTTCTGCAAATAAATCTAAACTACGTTATTAAAAAGAAATAGTTATTTGCAACAACTTAATATCTTAAGGGTCCAAGTCCCAGAGAATCCCTAGTTGTCAGAGCTTTGAGAATCCTTCCTTCCCGGCCTGTCAGTAGCGTGGAGTCTGGTCGTCTCCCTCCAGAACGGCGCTCTCGCCGGGACATGGTAACCGCCCAGCCTTCGTGGGCTGGCTCCGAGGGACGCTACGACACCCTTAGCAAAGTTGGCAAGTTCTTTCATGTCACACGGATCTCCCAAGGACCCCAAGGCTGACTGCTAATGGATTCACACTGGAGACAGACATTTCAACAGTGATACAGTCCTGTAACTTAGGAGCAAAAGATTTGAAACCTTCTCCTCCTGTCAACTTCTTTTGTACTAGGCTTTGTATTAATGGTTAGTTCTGCCACAAGTTACCTGGAAAATTACGACAGAAAGTGGGAAGACTCTGAAAGAGGCCGCCCCAACAGGACAGAGCCACACCATCTCCCCAAGTGTGGTTTGAGCCAGCGTGGGCCAGCAGTCCCCCCCCACAGCTCTCGGTTTCACCCCACTGCAATGAACGTTGCTTGGTCTGAAATGTAGGGACGCAGATCTTCAAAGCTAAAGGGAATTTTCTGCTCAAATAATAATGTTGTTTGAAACACTAAAGCCTTCCATATTAAAATATTGATCGGTTAGGCCTTGCCCAGGGATTTTGCAGTTGAGTATGTGTTTAAAAAAAAAAAAAAAGAAAATTGTAATATTCTGACCGTTCTTAAAATGGGACAATCAGCCTCGTGCTGAATTGGTGTAAATCAAAAGAATACCCTAGAATTTGAGGCACTGTGATATGAGGCTTCAAATTTTATGATCCGTTTCCTGGCTGCAGAGAATCTAAAGCAGAGTTGTTACATTTTTTAATGAAAGGCTTTTAGTAGTTTTTTAGAGTTTTATTTTAGTAGAGTTTCATTTCTATGCAATGCAGAATGGACAGACCTCTGTATGCGTCTCTCTTCCCGGTGCACAGTATTACGTAGTTTTGAATCAATGGTGATGCTTGTGGCAACTTTTTGGGGGGAATGTGACATTGATCTCTTAATTGTAAACACTACAAAATGTCAAAATAACGAGAACTGACACAACTTTGCCTTAAAGAGTACGAGCCTGGAACTTATCATATGATGTTAGAGGAAGACTTGGGAGTGTCCACTGATGTTTACGATTTTAATATTTCTGAAGGCCGTTATGGTGGCCTGGACATGTGCTGAAAGCCAAACTTTTAAATTTTTTGGTTTTTTTTAAAAAAGAAATATTTTAAATAAATCCTACTTCAACACAGTGAAATTGTTGAAAACTATCTCATGACAAAAGGAAACAAATCATATTTAGGGTTTTTGTTTTAGTGGTCAGTATTGGGGAATGGAAGTGTCTGTTGTTACCCTTAGAACTATTTTGATAGATATTAGAAGTTAGCGTTCCATATAACCAGAAGTGGAAACAAGAGCTTTGATTGGAAGTATGACATTCAAATTGAGGTAAACGAGTCCAGACATTGTGCGGCTGTGTTCCGTCATCAAAGTCTTAGAAAAATCCCCAGTTGTCTTTAGAAGTGCACGTGTGGTCTGATGTCTCCAGTGAGGCCATTCCAAGGTGGGAATTGTGAAACGTAAATGTGACATACATGTGACAGAAAGTATTCAGCTGCCGATCTGTGTGATCTCTCCCCAAGGGACTTTCCATACTTGGACTTGGGAATATTTGCTGGCAGTATTATCTCTGATGAATTTCTCTCCAAAGCAACCAAAGTCAGGAAACCTAAAGAGCGTTTTGCGTTTCCTCAGATGTCCTCATCTTCTTAGAAACACAGATCCAACTGACCCTTTCAACTCTGTAGTCATTTTCATGAAACCACGGCTGTTTCCAAATGCTGTAGCAGCCAGGTAGGCATGGCGCGGCCGCTCGGCTGTGTGTAGTCTGTCATATATCAAAGTTAGCCCATTTTTTGTCTCCAAGAATGGGGGAAGTGGAATGTAAAGATTGAAGTAGAATACAATGTCAAGATAAAACAACTATTTAAAAAAATTTTTTTTAGCCAAACACTCAGTTTTCTACCTTCTTTTCTAATTTTTATTTCAAAAATACTACAAATTGGAAAGTGTTTAAATGTTAAAGCTCGTTTATGTTAAAGAGCACTGAGGAAGTGGGAGCTAGCACTTACAATAAAAATGAGGACAAAATTATTTCCTTCAAAGCAGGTGTGGGATTGGGTATTAAAAAAAATAACCAGCATCAGCTATAATCTCCAGAAGATTACAGGAGTCAGCTTGTGAATATGGTAGTGAGTAGGTTCAGTGTTTTAATTCACTAGAAGTCACCGTAGCTCGTTTGCACTACACCATGTGGAGGTGCCAGGCGGCCAGGCAGCTCTGCCCAGTGTCACACCCGGCCCCGTGGGAGCACTGGCAGATCTGACCAGTCGGGATCTGACCGAGGCTTGCCCTGGGCTCGCTCCAGTGTCCCTGGAGAGCGCTGGCCCAGTGACATCAGGTGGCACCCTCCTCACTCATTTTGTACTCTTCCTGCTTCTGTGGTGGGTTCTTTGATGCCTTGCTAGTTTTACATACTGGTTACTGATGGCGTACGAATGGAGTCTTAAGGATGGTAAGGGAAACCGTGTCCTTCCCAGAAGATGGGCCTGTGGAACCTGAGCAGGCAGACCTCCTTTCCAAAGTGCAGATGACTCCCCAAAGAACGAGTCAGGTGACAGTTAACACCATGTGTTCTGAAGAGGCTCAGTTTGCAAAGTCCCGAGATTCTGAATGAAAGAATCTTGAGTCCGTACTCTCGAATCCACACTTGCTGGTTGAGGCCCAAGGTCAGCTTTGCTACACTGGTCCAGAGGGAGGGGAGCTCAGTGCGTCATCAGTGTCATCAGTCAGTCCCGGGTATTGTGACAAGCCCCTCACATGCATTATGTTCTTACTTGCACAAGGAAGCAAGCAGCTTTGGTACTGAAAGCGAAGACCTCGTGTGCTCAAGAATCTTCACAGCTTATATTGGACAGATTTTCTTTTTAGGAATGAAGGAAAATTCTCCCGTTTTTGAGCCATTCTTTTATGTCAATTCTACAAAATTGCATGTAACTTTATAAATATTTTTAAAAGATATAGTTTTGTAAATATTTAATATTCTGCTAATTTGATTTTGAATTGTAAATGTTAAGTATTCTGTTTTTGAAGTTTTTATGTTTTATTATACTTTGTTAAAAAGGAAAAATTGTACATTTTTAGAATGTTTTTATGAGTAAATTTAATGTACTGAAAATAAAAATTAAAAAAAAGTTTCATTTTATTAGGTCTTTGTTCTATAGAAAACGAAGCACACATCTTTTGGAATAAATCGCAGTTCTTGATCTCCAAACTAAGGGAATCAACCTTGCCTTCTCAATTTGACAAGAGATACATGGTCTTAAAATCCATCTTTTAATTTTTTTTTCAATTTTTCATTAAATTTTTTAACATTTATTTTTGAGAAACCGAGAGGGACAGACCCTGAGTGGGGGAGGGCCAGAGAGAAAAGAGGCAAACACAAGACTCTGAAGCGGGCTCCAGGCTCCGAGCTGTCAGCACAGTCCCTGATATGGGGCTCAGATTCCAAAATGTGAGATCATGACCTGAGCTAAAGTCGGACACTTAACTGAGCCACGCAGGCGCCCCAAAACTTTTCTTTTTGAGACAAAGCTCGTGAACAAGGGAGAGGGGCAGAGGGCTAGAGAATCCCAAGCAGGTTCCATGCTCAGTGTGGAGCCCACTGTGAGGCTTGGTCCCATGACCCTGGGATCATGACCCAAGCCAAAATCAAGTCAAGATGCTCAACTGACTTGAGCCACCCAGGTGCCCCTTAAATCCACTTTCTATCGTCGCCAAGGTTTTTGAAAACATCCTTGCTATGAACTGGAGAGTCGGCTCTCCATTTGGGGTTTAAGGAGGTTCCGGCTCTAGGTTCCATAAGTCAAGACTGGCATGAATAGATGTCAAGGATCTTTGAAACTGTGGATCTTGTAAACACGTGCTTGACACATGGCATGAACGTGTCCTGGTGTTTATACCTCTGTCCTCCCTGGATCTGGGAGGACGGCAGGCTAGGGAGCACACTCCGCCCAGGACTATGCCGGTCTCAAGCAGCGCCAGCTTCCCAGCAGAGGTCCGCAAGGCCTCTAGGTCTTGTTAGGCCTGAGGCTGCCCAGGGGGGGGAGGACACGTGCATGCACACAGTTCAAGGTGTCGGGGCTCCATCAGGAGAGACGTCTGGCCCGTCCTTACAGCTGCCAGCAGCACCCCCCGACTTGCTGTTCGGTCAGGCTGGGCCTATGGAGGGGAACGGGCACGCCTGAGGAACTAACTCAGCAGAGCCACGTCCTCAGCTTGCTCCCCGGGCTCGTCCACAAAGCTCCTACTTCCAGTTAGAACTGCGTGGCGGTTTTCAAACGAGCAGTGCGGACCGCGGCTTGGCTGCTGTCTGTGCCGGACCTGTCCCCGAGGCGGCGGGATGGGCCAGAGGCCGCGGAGCGTCTTGTCCAGTCAGCGCGGGCTGGCTACTTCACTGAGGGCGGCAGGCTTCCAGGTGCTCGTCCCCACAACACGCCTGGGGCCCGTGTCCCTCGGGAGGCTGCGACAGGTCTTCAGTTCTCAGGAGGCTCCAGTTGTGTAAAGACCAGATGAGCCGGCAGGACCTTGACCAAGGTGAGGAAGGCGCCTGAGGTGGGCACCCCTCGGCCTGCTCCCCTCCCCCTCCAGCACTCCCACGGCCACGGGGAAACCAGCCTTGGTGCCCGTTAGGAAGGAAAGGGCCCGCCTGGTTTGGGGCGGTGCAGATGCTATACGGCATTGCAAGTATCGGACACGCTCATTAAACTGAACTCGGCGGCGGTTTTTAGTTGTGCCTTTATTCACCTTAGTTCATCAAAATGTACTTGGTTTAGAGATCCTATAGTGCCCACCCACTGATGCGGGACAGAAGTTGCCCTTCCCATGTGGCATTGTTTTAGAAAGCTGAATTTCTTTTAGGAATCTTACTGATCACAGAGTTACAAGAATGTCAGGTAGAATGATGTGCACAATCTAAACAAGACAGGCTGATAAGAATTTACATAATGTAAAAATACACATTAAAAGTTAGCCATGTGGACAGAGGCATGCGGTGGGAATCGTCGGAAGGCTGGGGAGTCAAGTGCCCGGACGCAGTTAATACTGCTTCCCTCTCCCCCCCAATAAGTAACTTCCACGAACAGGTACAGGTATTCCACACGATTCTAAATACACAAAAGTGAAGCGTGACCCCCTTGCTACATGTACAGTCGAACGTGGTCTGTGATCCGTGTCACTCCTACAGAAACAGTAAATAGCCCCATGCAGGTAGTAGGAAGCACTGGTTATTCTGGTTGAACTCGGAAAATGTTTAACGTTTGACATGCATGTCCATGAAGAGTGTATGTCTCCTTTTGTTTTCTTCACAACGGACATGCGCTTAGGGTGGGGGAACCGGGACGGCTGTCTGACCTGCGGTGACAACTGAAATACTGTTAAAAACATGGGACCTTTCTAATAACAGCCACACACCTAACATAAAACATGGATCATCTACAGCTGTAGGCCAAAAGGTGGAGGGAGTGCATCTGAATGTTAATGTTTTCGTTTGTGCTCCGTGGTTTCTGCCACTGTCCTAAGGAATGAACTGCTTGAACGGCTTGTTTCTCTACCAAGCAGACAGCAGGCTGACCTCTCAGAATACACAAACCAGAAAAAATACACAAACCAGAAAAAAGGTCACACTTTTCTCCCCTGGGCCCTTTGAGAAACTAGACCAGAATTTTAAGTTATTCAAGGTTCTTGCTGAGCAGCGGTGCTTTCCTGTCTAGAGGAGCAAATGAACCCCCCACCCCTCGCCCCACCGCCCGTGGCACTGCAAGGCCGTGGACTCGGGGCACACTTAACACTAGGAGTCAGGAACCTCGAGCAGCAGTTCAGAGTTTTCTTACACACCCCAATTTTTTCCTGCTTTTTGCCCACTATTGTGGCCAACGTGGGTGGGCACAAATGGGGTTATGCTTGACAACTTCTGCTTCCAAGATCCTCTTAAAGAAAGTTCTCTAGTCGAGTAGAAACCCTTCTACAAAAGGTTGGCCGGTTCTGTGAACCTAGAAGAGATTTCTCTCTGAATGCTTAAATTGCAAGTTCCTCATGGGGAAAGAGCATTAAAATAACGTGAAGTTCTATTTTACTGGCAACTTAGAATGCAAAGTATTTTATTTTTTTAAACTTCCAAACTTGAAAACAAAACAGCCTACGTTAAATAATAGTTGTCCCAAAGCTGAACGTGCGCATTCGGAGCCCCGCCTTTCTGCTCGCAGCACAGAACAACTTCCTACATCTCCTAGGCAGGAGCACTACTGTTTTGATGGCCTGTGATTGGATGGACGGATCGGTCTCAGTTGATAATATCCCTTTTTTTTTCCTTGGTAAGGGCTTAAAAAAATTCTAGAACAGATGCATTTTTCTAGTCTTACACAGACACTTTGATTCCAAATGTCTCCTGAGAGGCATATACCATATACAGGAATCCATCTTCGTCCTTCTCACTTTCGTATACTTCAGAAATCGGCGTGGACACACTCACCATGCTGTGTCCGTTCACTAACAGGAAGAAGGCCTGATTAGCGTTGAGCTGTAAGCGCCTCCTATTAAAAGAAAACAATGTGAAGAGATACTAGACACACCAATATGCAGGGAACATGTAAAAATACAACCCACCCCCTGACATACAAATACAAAGACTGTGTAAATGCTACTTCTGGCAAAATAAAATGTATGCCTACTGATGATGATTCTCAAAGCTTCTCATAAAGTACAGGACATTTCCTAGGATTATACTGGCGGCGATACTTGATAGATTATTCTTGCTATATCCTGAGGCTAGTACGCTCTCTGAATAGCCATTAGTGTCTAATATAAGAAATTCTTCAATATAATTTATAAACTATTACCATTATACCAAGTCTGCATTCTTTTACTAATTTTGCTATACAAAACCTATAGAAACTGTTCTGATTAAGAGATAACTTCTATCCTAGATGCTATGATGAAAGAATCAGAGGGATAGCAGATCCAACAGGTAGGAAACTCAGAAAGACAATGTCTTTAGGTTTTATTGAGCTTGTGTAGATTTTAATCAGACCTAAAAATAAAAAATGAAACAAAACACAACAAAAACTAAAGATTTATCTGTAAGTCTGATAAAGAACGAGAAGCTTCCCAAAGAAATAGAGAAAAGTGATTAAATACCTGATGATCTTGATGAGCTCACTCATGTTGACGTGATCTGGTACAAGAAACTTGGTTTTATCCAGTACAGGAAGCTGCTTCTCACCCTTGTACCGTTCTATTATCACCTAGAAAAACAGCCAGAAAAGCATTAACAATGAAGAACAGATGAAAACACTTCCTATGTTGTAACTGGCACGTACCTAAGTGGGATTTGAAATCGAAACGGCACATCCATTAGTTTCCTCACAGCTCTCTTGCCGAGAGCGATCATTTATCAGCTTAGACTCGATCCTGCACACAACACAGAGTGGCTGCCTCCAGGAGGTGAGCTGTGTGTTCTTTTTACTTGCAACCATGAAAACATACTGACTAGTCATGAAAAAATAACATTAAAAGCAGAGACAAGGTAAAAGTGTAAAGTGTACACTTACAGCTTAAAGTGTAAAGCTCTGAATTTGTCCGTGTCAATTACAACACCACCGTTTCCTCTGAAATGTGTAAGATCTTTTTTTTTAGAGATGTATTTCTAAAAAAACTTTTTAAATGTTTTTTTTATTTTTGAGAGAGAGAATACAAGCGAGGGAGGGAAAGAGAAATCAAGACTCTGAAGGAGGCTCCCAACTCTGAGCCATCAGCACAGAGCCTGGCTCGAGGCACAAGCTCATGACCTTAACCAAAGTCAGATGCTTAACCGACTGAGCCACTCAGGGGCCCTGTACTTTTTTTTCTGTTTTCCCGTTTATTTTGAAAGAGAGAGCGCTCTCATGAGCAGGGGAGGGACATACAGCGAGATTCCTATGCAGGCCCCCTGCTGGGGGTCCACCCTGACAACACAGGGCTCGATCCTAGGAACAATGAGATCATGGCCCCCGTGGCAATCAGGAGTCAGACACTTAACCGACTAAGCCACGCAGGCGCCCCTGAAATATGCAAGACCTTAGTTATGGAAATACACTCCAACGTGTTTTTCACACAGGACCTGCTTCTCTACTTGACACGGAAAAAACATCTGACAAACAGAGACAATGACTCACTGGCTCTGGAGACAAATTCTGTGCATAACGGCGTGGAAGAGTCTTTCGTGTTGACAAAATAATCCCTGAAGAATTAAGAAACTGTTTTTAACGTTTGTTTATTCTTGAAAGAGAGAGTGTGAGTGGGGGAGACACAGAGAGAGGGAGACACAGAATCTGAAGCAGGTTCCAACCTGTCAGCACAGAGCCCGATGTGGGGCTCGAAGCCACAAGCTGTGAGATCATGATCTGAGCTAAAGTTGGACACTTAACCAACCGAGCCCCTCAGCCACCCCCTCTTTAATGAGTTTTAAAAGTCAAGAATCTCTGGGTTCGAGCCCCATATCAGGCTCTGTGCTGACAGCTCAGGCCTAGAACCTGCTTCGGATTCTGTATCCCTCTCTCCCTGCCCCTCCCCTACTAGCCCTCTGTCCCTTAAGAATAAATAAAAAGCCTCAAAAAAAAATTTTTTTTAAAGTCAAGAATCTCGCACTATGTAGGGAATAAAAATAGTTCCCACATCATGAACTGAAATAAATCCATTAGCTCCTTGCCATGCTTCCTTCCCATAGAGGGAACCGTTCTCTCCTACCTCCACGCCACCACAAAAGCTGACCAGACCGCTGACTGCCCTGGCCACACCGTCTACATGCTGAGCACCACAGACACCCTCCAAGCAAAGCAACCACACACTGCCACAACAGTGAGGAGCTGAGACAGGAATGGGAATCTTTAACAGAATGTCTCTTCAGAAAAGGGGAAGAAGTTTTCTATCCATGGCCCCACTATAGGGGAACCCACATGAGATCCTGTGTGAGGCCAAATCAAACCGTTATCGCCTGCCTTGATGAGCTCTAGAACCTGTGTCCACTGGGTGTGTCCAGAACATTATCCACAAGGAAGACTCAGGGTACACTTTCCTGCACCTGACTGGTGGCAGAGATCGGGGGCAATACAAAAATCTTAAATTCCTGGTCCAGCAGGAGGCAGAAGCATCAGAAGACAAACTCAAGACCTTAGAACCCTTCCCTTAAAGGAGAACACAGCCGCAGGCTGGGGACACAGGCCAGGATGGCCTTGGGCAGCTCCTGCTCGCAGGTGCTCAGGCTGCTCTGCCAGGGGAGGAACCGCACGAGCTGCCCCTAACTCTCAGGTGCGGTGATCGCCGAGAGAACCATCACCTACACATGACTGGCTCACCTGTCCGTCTTTTTGGGGTTTTTTTACCCCCCCCCCCCTTGTAATCTGGGAGAGCGGAGGTACGGTGGCATGAGCATCTGGCCAGTGTGAGAAGCGCCTTCCCGAGGGCCACACTTTGGTGGCCACGACGGGCGGAAGCACGGAAGACAAACCACCCTTGGGAATGGGAACTGGATGGCCACTGAGCCGCTGCTTTTAAACATGAAAGCTTCTGCAGAATTTATAACAATTTCTAAATGGTCCATGGAATTTATAGGAGATGACAACCATGTACAGAGAATTATACCGATCTTTCCAGCAACTACATGGGATGAATTCTCTTCCCATTTTACATATAAAGATGTAGCAGCCCCTTCAGAGTTTTCCTAACTAGCTCAAGATCACTTAGTAACCTTGGCCTGAACTCAGCTTCTGTCTGACCAGAAAAGTTCCTCTTAACCACTAGACCTAGTGTCTCAGGCAGAAACCTTTTAGGGTCTGTTAAAGGATTTGAGGTAGAGGATGTGGGCTTCTGGGCACACCAGAAAGCAGCTGAGGCATCTACACATGACAAGAAAAAGTAGTGTTTTCCCTTCATCTCCTGTAAAGAAGCCAAATACAAGAGACTTTTCTGGGACATTAAGGCATGCTTGATGCAAGAATGTGCAGTCATATTTAAATCCCGAGTACTTGGGGCGTCTGAGGGGCTCAGTTGGTTAAGCGTCTGACTTCGGCTCAGGTCGAGATCTCACGGTTCATTGGTTTGAGCCCCGTGTCGGGTTCTGTGCTGACAGCTCAGAGCCTGGAATCTGCTTCAGAATCTGTACCTCCCTCTCTCTCTGACTCTCCCCTGCTCTTGCTGTCTCTCTCAAAAATAAATGAAAAACATAAAAAAAATACATAAAAAAACCACAAATCCCGAGTACTCGTGTCCCACTGCAGTACTCTGCCTCCTCAGCAGACAGTGGACGCCTCCTCCCACTGACAAAACACTAACAGTTCTAAGCCCTCTACTCATTTCCCTCAAACAAATGTATTTGACTTGTGAAGTGTGTAACATTGAGGCAGCAAACTCAGACTCAGGAGGAAATAATGGGCTTAGATGAAAAAACCGTCCATTAAGAAATTGCAATTCTAGGTCATGAAATTGACACTGGGGGTTACTGGTCTGAGGATTTCTCTAGAAACCCCTGTCACAGTTGCACACAGCAGCATTGTACTAAAGTCCTCAGGCAGTGCTCCCTTCTGCATACATTATTAATGACTAAAACACAGATGCCAGAGACTACCTACTGGGATTTTCGTAGGATGCTGCTCTCGGATAAGCCGAACATCTTCCACTCTTTGCTCTGCAATGAAAGAAAAAGACACAGGCATTATGAAGGGTGACAGAGCAGCTTCTTCCCTGCCTTTTCACTGGTGGTTTCCATATTTGAACTCACCTGTCCCTAGCTGTGACACAGCAAGTGAGGCTGTCTTCCTTAGAACACAGAAGAACCAAACACTGGCATTTCATATCTGGTAAACTGATATGTAAGGCCAAATGCAACTGCCATGGAAACCAACATGCAATTGCATGGCTACAGCAGGTGGTTACGACCTAAGACCAAGAGTACAGGATTCCAACTTCACAGGGTTTGAGACTCCAGGCTTCAGTCAAATATAATCAGCAGACTGATCCATCTTTCCTCCAAGGATGCCTACTGCCTGTCAATTTTTGTAAATTCTCTGAAGTTTAAGTTGGTATAGAAATCCATGATCAACCATAGGCTCTCCAAATGCAATTTTCCCTTATCACTCCCTGCTTTGCAATGATACGGTCCTTAAAAGAAACTGCCCAAAGATATAGGTAAAAAATTCTCTATTTGACTCAATGCCCACCCTTCCCCTTGCCAAAGACAGTATAAGGCACAAAGTCTACTGTTGAATACTGTTTTTTTTTTTTTTTGAGACTCTCTCTTCATTCTCCCCCTTGATATAATCACTTATATAAATGATCGGTATTATGGACTTCTTGAGAAATCCTGATGACTTCAAAATAAAGACGCCATGACCTATATAAATGTATGCTACCATTACCATCCTTCATAAAAATGACTGAAATAATTCCCAGGTTCAAATTATGAACATTTAGTGTCTACTTCTATTTTTCCACCCCGAATCTCCAAACCAGTTTCTAAGATACATCATTAAATATACACACACCTACTACAAAGTCTGAAAGCACAGCGGCTCACCCCTCCATGATGCCCGACGCCCATGCCCCGTCCAACACCCCTCCAGCAGCCGTCCGTTTGTTTTCTGTATTTGTCTCTGTTTCTATCTTATTTTTCTCATCCCCTCCTCTATGTTAATCTGCTTTCTTAGCTAGTGTTAATAGTAAGCTTGACCTAGTTGTTCCCATCTATAAAATGGTGATTGATGTATCTGGTCCAAAACCCTTAGAATTTTCTAAATGATAATAGTGATATTGATAAGGGCATCTTTCGTTATTCATAACAAACCCCAATCAACCATGTCTGAGTCTGTGTTAATTCGGTGACTTCTGGAAAGCTCCTAAGGATGGGAGACTGGTTATCAGGGGAAAGAACAGTGATTTGAGGCTTGAAACTTTCAGATCCACCCCAACAACCAGGGAGGGGAAAGGGGCTCAGAGGACAAACTGATCACCAATGGCCAATGATTTACCCAATCATGCCCATGCAATAACATCTCCAAAAATATCCAAAAGGATGGGGCTCAGAACTTCTGGGAGAGTGGCATGTACCAAACTCCATGGGGACAAAGCTCCTGTGCTCAGGACTCTTCCAGACCTCACCCCAGTCCTTTTCATCAGGCTGGTCATTTGTGTGCTTTACTATCCTTTGCAATAATCCGGTAATCTAGTAAATAAACAGCTTTCCTGTGAGCCACTCCAGCAATTTAATTAAACACAGTTGGTGGGCGGGGGGTGGGGGGCAGCTCTGGGAACCTCTGATTTGTAGCCAGGGGTCAGAAGCACAGATAACAAGCTGCACTCGCAGTTAGTGTTTGGAGTGATGGGGTGGGGCGACATTTTGGGACTGAACTCTTATTCTTGGGGCCTTGAGTTCAAATCCCACACTGGGTATAGGGGTGCTTGTGTGGCTCAGTTGGTTGAACACCTGATTCTTGATCTGTGCTCAGGTCATGATCTCATGGTTCATGAAATTGAGCCCTGACTGAGCCCTGTGCTGAGAGCATGAAGCCTGCTTGGGATTCTCTCTCCCCACCCCTACCTACCCTACTCTCTCTGCCCCTCCCCTGCTCATGTTCTCTCTCAAAATAAAGTTTAAAAAAGTCTACTTTGTGTGTAGATGACTTCTATACACGAAGTATCAAAAAACTTTATCTTGACCTATCTCCCGAATATGGCCCAAAAGACAAAAATCATTATTTTTACTACAGATGGGAAAACCAAAATATGAAGATGATGAGTTACTTCATTAACGTGAAAACACTTAGTACTGTGAGTTTGAGCCCCATATCAGGTTCCATGCTGACAACTTGGAGCCTGCTTGAGAGTCATTCTCTCAAAAAATAAATAAACAAACTTAAAAAAAAAAAACAAGAAAAAGAAAACCCATAGCACCAAAGTCTCATGGAAATATGGTCAGCGTCTTGAGCCCCTGCAGTGAAAACCCAGGGGTGAGCTGGAGTGACTGAGCAAACACAGTATATGCCTGTGCCTCACGGTTTTGAACAGACAGCTCTTTTCAGAGACTAACAATATATTTAACAAAAACATTACCAACAACACAGATAAAGGCACATATGGGCAATTCTTCTACTCAAGTATTTTTTTAATGTTGCAGTGATCTGTTTATTGTCTTCTTCCATGGAGTACCCCTGGCAGTCAGGGACCTGCTTCTCGTCATCTCTGTACTCACCCAGGGCTCAGGCTTGTACACAGAAAATGGTTAATGAACAAACTGAAGTTGTAAAATGGAAATAAATACTGCTCCAAATGCACACCGAAATATACTTCCCCAGATTTTTCCTCCTGTTTCTACGAACCCTTACAGGCCTTACAAACAGACAAAAATAGAGGTTAGCAGTCTAAGGTGTCTTAGTTTACCAACATATCATTTGCCAAGTTTGAGATTCCGGAAGGCATTTAAAATAAAACCACTTCAGAGTGAAATGGAAGCATAATAAATACTGCTCCCAGTCTGTCTATAACTCATAAGTATAACATTCAATCCATCATGAGGGGTACAGCTTCAGTTCTCGGAGTGCTACCTGCGTTTTGGCATAAACCTTGCTCTCCAGGTCTACCTATTAGAGTCGCTGGAACTATTTATTCTAGACCAACACATACACGTGCCCTGAGACAATGCAAACTTTTCCCGTTATTAATGGAGAAGCTTAAATTGCTAACTACGAAACTGCAGAAGAACAGTGCCATCAGATAAACTGGGGCAACCCCAGGAGCCGAAGCAAAACTATTATATCCGAAAAGCCCAAATCCAGAATTACTTGCTCAAATACAATTCTGGAAGTTCATAAAACTTGTCCACCTATCTGCAAGGTGCACTATGCCTTTTGACTCGGTGTTGGCCCATCTCCTGTGCTGGAAATGAGGGCTACCTCCTGGGGGCCGGAAAATACACGGCAGAAGGCGAAGTGCAGGTCCAGACTCTGCCACTAGGTGGACCCCGGTCCTCACCTCTGTGGGCCCCACCCAGTTCCCTCAGCTACAAAAGGAAGGGGTTGTTTTGGGTGAAGCTGACCGTCCACCTCAAGGATTATTCCTGGCAGGGGGTGTCAGCAGAGCTACATTCAATTCCGAGGTAACCTCAACTCACTCAGCGGAAAGAGGAAGACCTGCCCGGGCTAGCTGGGGCTCGTCTTAGATACTGTGCAGAGGTTCTCGCCAAGGAACGAGCTTCGCTCATTTACGGGAAAACAAGTCCGTGAAAAGGGTCAGCGCTGGAGCAGCGAAGGGCAGTAGCGACTAAATCATATTTGACATTTTCCTGCAAAATGACTACTCAAGAAATGCTTTTCAAAAGGGGAGAAGGGGGAACTAAAGGTGAGCCGAGGGGCAAGCCCACAAACAATGGGAAAATGGGGGCACTCCCGCTTGACCGTCAGGGCCACATTCCAGGTGGACTCCTAATTCATGAGAACACAGCAATCTCACTCTTCTTACTCTTACCACCTACTCCTGTTGAGATTTTTCTAGAGTAATCTAAAAATACTCGAAGCGAAAGGAAAGTAACTATAGTTTCAACTATGAGAAAATAAGCATCTGTCCCACGCAAATGTCCCCAGTTAACTTACAGTTTTTCTTCTTTTTTAAGCAAGCTCCATGCCCAACGTGGGGCTTGAACTTACGAGCCCCAAGATCCAGAGTCACACCGCTCCATGCAAGGAGCCAGCCAGCCGGCCCCCGGTCAACGTCAAGACACGTGCAAGAGTGAGTGGGGACGCAAGCCGGACACGAGGCAACGTGTCTCCGAGGCCGCGGTGGGGCCCCGAAGGTCACGGGCGGGAAAACCCCCGCCGGGACAGGCGCGTCTCGGAGCCCGAGTCCCCCCGCGGGCGGGAGCCGCACGACGGTGCCCGACGACGGCCGGCCCCGGGCGGGACGCAGAGGCGCGCGGGGACCCGGGGTGCACACGGCCGAGAGGGCCACGGGCCGTTGC
>NC_043715.1:1902639-1909150 GCF_006229205.1 Suricata suricatta
GGAAGGTCCCGGCGCGCCCGCGGGAGGGAGCGCGCATCCGGGCCTCGTAGCCCCGCGGCCGAGCGTCCCTCGCGTCAAAGTCCCGCGTGGCCCAGCTGCTCCGACGGAGCCCGCCTCGCTTGGTGCCGCCTCTGTGACGAAGCGCCGACCCGAACGCGGAGTCGCTCCGTGCTCCCGCTGCTGCGCCACGGGTCTGGGGGCTGCGGGTTGCTGGTCCGGATCAGGCACCTGTCGGGTGTTGAGCGCTCAGGGGACGGGCCCCGGGGAGGAGGGGCCCTCCGCGCCGCCGCGCGCCCCGGAGCCCTCTGTGAACGCGCAGTGGCCGCTGAGGGCGCGCCTGCGGGACGTGCGCGGTGCGGACGGCACTGCAGTGAGCGCCGCGTACTTTGAACGTGCGCCGCGTCTACGGGCCTCTTTCCCGTCCGACTTGGTGGAATCCTTCCTGAGTGCGCGTTTGATGAGTGACTGCACTCTTACATACGTTACTACGCAAACACACACAACACACTAAAATCCGTTCCTCGGGGTGGTTTTAATACAGCTGTGATTGCTTTTCTTACAGAAAAGCCAAGCATCCCGCGGATTCTCGGATAATTACTTCCCAGGACAACGATGTTAGTTGTAGCTTTTCACTCCGCGACCGTTTACCAGACAACAGGGCATTTGTGCATGCGTCACTTTCTGCCCCAGGTTTCCCCCCTGTGTCACAGTCCTTTACATTGAGAAACCTCTGAATACAAACACCACGTTAGCATTCCATCTGGTTCCCAAAGTTCCAAAGGAAGGCTTTAAGCTCCAAGTGCATTATCTCGGTTGCTTTGTATTTATTCTGTGAAAAATGGAAAAAAATCCAGTAAGCGCTTGTAGCTAGCTGGAGCTAAACAAACACAGAATGATCGGGGTTGTAGTCTTAAAAGAGAGTGTGGACTGTATGCTGCTTTCTTTTCTTGATTTCTAAAAAAAATATTTAATATTGACTGATGAGGTGCTTTCGTGGCTTAATTGCTGTTTTGTAAGAAATGGACTTTTCGTTCTCTTGCTGGAACTGCAACTGTTCCCAACGCAAGGGGAAAAAAAATCAATATCTGGCATATGGAGGTGGGGGAAGGAAAGGAGAGTTTCATATTTCCCTAGTCCCTTAGGCAGCCAGAAAGCTTTACCAAATTACCCCAGGCCTTGAGTTTGCAGCCACAGGGATAGGCTTTAAGGGCTCAGCTAGCGATGCTACAGAATCACTCTGTGATTTTCAAGTACTGAGGTCCACATTTACAGTGACTGCTAAAGTCTTCCGTAATCTTGAATTCCTACTTGCACCTAAAACCGTCTCTCTCTTGTGCCTCAGAAAATCGTCTACCACAGTGGGCATGTAAAGGTGTCTCATAAGCAGCATCTCCGTGTACGAATAACATGCTCATATAGTTCGTATTAAATCAGATCTAAAATTTACTAATGTTTTGAACATTCATATAATGTAACTTAGTGTAACTTTTGAAAACAAGTGTGCTGGAGCGTATGTGAAGAATCTCATGTGCCCTCAGATTGCAGCTTAATAGGAGTTTGATGTAGTGAACTATTTTCGGTGGTAAATTAATGTTCATGTATTATACTAAGCTACTTAATATAAGCATAGTATGATTTACTTTTAAAGGGATAATATAAATATTACCATTCCTTAAAATAATCCATATAAAGTGGAAAAGCAAGGACACATCTTTCATTTAAATTTTTTCAATGCTTTCTCCAGGAATCTCATGGTGCTTTTAAATTATTGAACTATTATTCTAGCAAGCCATATGGTGTCAGTTTTAAATAACTCTGATCCCATTCCTTCTTCTATAACATGCAATGACCATAATTGTGGAGGAAATAAGGTCACCGCTAAAAACTGAACATGATACCCTCAGCATCAGTGACGTAATGTGGCTGTACATCATGCTGTCCGGCCGTTTCTAAGAATCTGTTAAATGAGGCACAAAACCTGAACCTGCAGGGCGGGGCGTATTATTTTTGCCACACACAGCATGGAGGACAAGTCACACCAAGAAGTTGTTCAGCACCTCGGCCGGCCTGGCTTGTCCCGCCTCTCCTCTTTCTGATTGGAAGAGGTATTCCAGCCTGGAGGGTGTCTGGGCACTCATTGGCCAGTTGTCCTATCGTTCCCGCGTCATCTCTTGCTCTTTAGAACGAGTAAACAAACAAGTATTGCTCAAGAGAAGCCCGGGAGCTATTCTCAGAAAGGATTTAGTCAGGAGGATTTTGAGGTTGACCCTCGATGGATCGCGGTGTTTAGGAGTGTCTGCACCCGCTCCTGGGAGCTGCTGTCACCAGCTGCCAGAGGCACCTTGTGCAGGACCTCCTGTCCCCGGGAAGCCGTCTCCCATACACCTCAGAAATCAGCGGGCCTGCGCAGCAGGGGAGCCAGCACACATCCCTCACGGGATCCAACATTATGAAAGGGAGGTGAACAGCTGATTCGGCGCTCCGCAGGTTTTTTGATTATCAGCAAGTTCTGAAGGATTGCTGGTTTTCCAGCTTTTGCCCATATGTGGGACTGTTAAAGGAGGCATCTGTTGAGTGTCTATGGGCCCTCTTAAACTGTGAACCTTTGTTCGGCCTTTCAGTATTTCCCCTTCTTTCCATTACTTTGACTGTTTCTTCCGAGCAGGCGGTAAGGTTCCATTTTCACGTCTGGATTGTGAGAACTAGCAGGGGTAAAGTTAACAGGTTTTTTAGGTCCAAGAACTACTGTTTTCTGGGACTTCTGGGGCAACTATTTTTTTAATGTTTATTTTTGAGAGAGAGAGAGTGTTCTACCCAGATTTTAATATCACCCCCAAAAACCAGAGACCACCAGGGAGGCCGAAGCACGCATGCAAAAGCAAAGGGCTTTATTACGAATGTAGGGCCGGCCAGCCTACACGCCGGGCTCCCAGACTTCCACAACACACTGGATCCACGTGGAGCGAGCCCCGAACAAGGCCCCGAACAAGGCGGGGTAGGGCCTTTTATGAGTTTGGGAAGGGGAGTTACAGGAAATGGTGACACAGGTACAGGGGTCCAATCATTATAGCATCACATCATTGACAGTTACTTTAACCAATTACAGAGTGGACCCAGGACCCTCAGGTAGGGCGTGACTAGTCTTAGCCTCCATCTTTAGGCCCGCCCCCAGGAATGTTAATGGTTTTAGCTGGCCTTCAAGGTCCGAGGGGAAACCTGAATCAGACCTGCATCCTTACAAGAGAGAGAGAGAGCAGGGGAGGAGCAGAGAGAGATGGAAACACAGAATCCAAACTCAGGCTCCAGGCTCTGAGCTGTCAGCACGGAGCCCGACACGGGGCTCGAACTTAGGACGGTGATATCATGACCTGAGCCAAAGTCCAAAGCATAACTGACCGAGCCACCCAGGCACTCATTAGGGCAACTGATAAAAAAAAAATAATCTTTCTCAGTAATCTGCTTATCTCCTTAGATGTTATCAGTTCTCTGTAACAAAGTTCATTACTATAGTCTCCTCCTAGTTCTAAAACAAATGATTTACGTAATTTTTTTTCTTTTTTCTTTTGGTATGAACACATCCTCCTTCCTCTTCTTTGTATGGGATACATTTCTGTATAAGGGACAATGAAAGTGTTGAGGACACAAAACTTTTTGGGTTCGATGTGTAATAGTTTTCTGCTACCCATAAGCCTTTCCCGTTGGGCTCCTGTCTGCCAACGGGGGCTACGCAAGCTCCCACAGCCAAATGTTTCTTTTCTAGTCGGGTTAGCACTGACAAAGTCCTTGCACATGCTGGGCTGCCTTATCGTTCACAGCCTTCTGTTCGTCCTGCCCTTGAGGGTACACAGATAGAGCTAGGTCTTCCCAACTGTCCAGTTATCCGATCCACACTCTCAACAGAATAGTTTCACCATTCTTCTAACGAGGGAAATTTAGCAAAATTATTTTGTACATCAATACAACTCTAAACTCCTCTAGGAGAAAATTGCCAATGGGGGGGGGGTAGAAAAATTTAGGGAAAAAAAGGTAAAATCTAAGTGGCAAAGATTATATTTTAGAAGCTGTAGAGACACGCCTACCATAGCACATAGGCTAGTCAGGCATTCTGCAAGTTTGTCACGTGTTTCTACTTGCTGAAATATTTCCTAGCTTGGATTATAATGCTGACCCATCAGGCTTCTCTAAATTTGTATGGTTCATGTTACTCGCTTTTTAGTCTTATAGGCAGGTTTTTGTTTTCCATTCAAGAAACGTTTAGTCAGTAAACGTCCACTGACTACATGATGATGTGTGTTGGTGTGTATATCACATGACAAGGGCTACATCTAGGGAGATTGGTACAAAGGAAGCAAGTGTTTATGATAAAACAATGTGATGGTGCTTCTTCCTAGGAGATGCTATTTGGGGACAAGGAGGAAGGAGGCTGGCTCTTTAGTGGCACAGAGGAGATGGGTCTTCCTGGCAGAGGAGATGGCTTGAGCAAAGTCAGAGTTGTAACTAGGCTGATGAGTTTTGGATTATCAGAGGCTGCCCCCTGAGAGATGGGTGTGGGTATGTAAGAACACGAGTCTGAACCTAGCAGACGCCATGACAGGCTTTAAGTTTCTCCTCTAAACTAGGTCTAAAGGTCAGTCTCTCCAGAACTATTAGGCGGTTACACATTGCCCGAGGCAAAAGAGACCACCCTTGTAATTCCCTTAACATTCCTAAGGGCGGGCCTAGAAATAGAAGCTATAGGTAATCAGTTATTGCCTAAGGCTAGTTACACCCTACATGAGGGTCCTGGGTCCTGGGTCTACTCTCTGATTGGTTAACACTCTAAATGTTGTAATTGGATAAACCTGCTGCAATAATATTGTGTAATAATAATTGGATCACTGTACCTGTGTCACAATTTCCCCCTTCCCAAACTCATAAAAGCCCTGCCCCACCTTTGCTCAGCACGGATCCACCAGGCCGGTAAAGTCTGTGAGCCTGAGTTTAGGCCCCGGCGAGCCTAAACCCGTAATAAAGCCCTTTGCTTTTGCGTGCCATGCTTTGGCCTCCCTGGCGGTCTCTGGTTTCTTGGGGGCGATATTAAAATCTGGGTACAACAGGTACAGGCACTAAGGCCAGATTGGGATTTACACACGGGGTGATAAGGAACCATTGGCGCCATTAAATACCTTCACGTAGGTAAGCGCCACAGCGAGTCGGCTTTGGCTTATGTGTTACCTCTTCAAAGAATAGAGTTGTGATACCAGCGTGGAGACTGGTCTGAAACAGTCTAGATGCAGAGAGGCCAGCTGGGTGCTGTTTTTCAGTTGCGGGCACCTGAGCTGGTCAAGGTTTGAACTATGTTTTATTGTTTTTGTTAGAAAATGCACGTCCCCTATTTTCAGATTCCACGGACCAGGGGAGGCAGCCCTCTTTCTGGCCTTGAGACCTCTCTACAGTTCGAAACTGGTCATTGGTTTTATATTTGATTAGCAAGACCTCAGGCTCCCCCAGAAACACTGGGGTGGCCAGGGGATTCTCGGCTTCCCTTTAGACTGGGCAGTTCCTGAAGGGTTCACGGCTTCTTTGTAGAGTGATTCCTGTAACCACACCCACACCTCCCGGGGCCTGAATCTGGAAATGACAAATAACTAGTTTCTAGTCGTTGTGAGCTATTTAAGGTAAGCCGCCGTCACGGGAAGCCTATGTATATCTCTCCAGTTGGGCCCCACCTTCTAGAACACACGTGCCTTGGAGCACAGTAAACAAGGTAACTAAGGGCGGAACCACAAGACCAGTTTGGACCACACCAGAGTTGGTGTTTTGATGCATCAGCTAGCATGATTTCCCCTTTCATTGCAATAAGGGAAGAAATGAGTGGATGTCCATTTTTAGATAAAGGAGAGGAGGACAATTGGCACCATCGGGATTCTATTTGGCTTCCGTGGGCGGTTTGGGGCGCTAGACAAGTTTGCACCAATCCCCAGGCCACCTAATCAGGCCTCAGGCGGTCCTGGACGCTGTCTGGAGTAGTCCTTGGAGCCCGGGCGCTGTGTGTTGTGGGGGTTCTGGGGAGGGTCCCTGTGGCCATCCACGACGGTGGAGGTGGGGTCCTCAGGGCCGTCTTGGGGTGGCTCTCAGGGGTCGGAGGAACCTCCGGGGGACCTCGGGCCGTCCTGGGTCGCTGGGGGTGGGGAACCTTCCGGGGACCTCAAGCCGTTTGGGAGGGTTCTTGGTGGGGGCCCCCGGGGGTCCTCGAACATCTTGGGGGGTCCTCCGGCCTTCGTCGCAGCGGCAGTCACGCCCGCCCGCATCCCACGACACTGCCACCCCAGTTAGCGCAGTGGGGAGGGCGTGAGCCCATACTCCCGAGGTGGCGAGTTGGGGCCTTTGCGCGCGTCCTCAGTCGGGAAGCGGCTGTCGTCGCCCGATTTTAATGGCATTCTTTTCCCGTGCCAGGTTCGGGCGCGGGGCCGGGGACCTAGTAGCGTCAGGTCCCGGCTGGGCCGCGGGGGCCTGAAAGGCGCACCGCTTG
>NC_043715.1:1909250-1925345 GCF_006229205.1 Suricata suricatta
CCCCCGCGCTGCTCGCTGCTGGAGCTGCCGCCGGAGCTGCTGGTGGAGATCTTCGCCTCGCTGCCCGGCACCGACCTGCCCAGCCTGGCCCAGGTCTGCACCAAGTTCCGGCGCATCCTGCACACCGACACCATCTGGAGAAGACGCTGCCGGGAGGGTAAGCGCGCTCGGGCGGCGGTCCTGGCGGGCGGGGGGCAAGCAGGGGGAGGGTCGCGGCCGGGCGGGGGGCGGTGACCCCGGGGCTGTCTCCTGCACGGCCGGGGCGCCGAGTCTGGGAGAGGTGGGGTCCCTGCAGGGCCGCGGGGCCGCGCTCTGTCGGTGCTGGGGGCTCCGAGCGGGGGTGGAGGGGTCCCCGGCTGCGGGGACAGGACGGAGACCGTCCTGGCGTTGGGGTGGGTTCAGGCCGGGGAGTAAGCTGACGCTTGTGGGCATCGTCCTCGGTCCCCAGGCCTCGGGGGCGGAGCTGAGCGGAGCGCTGGGGGCGAAGGTTGGGGAAGCAGCGGGAGCTGGGGAGTGTGGAGGGTCTCCGGAGGGGCAGATGGAGCCGGTAGTGCGGGAGAGGGTTGAGTTCCCTCTTGGATGCTGGTGGCAGTAGAGTCGGTGGCGAATAGTTTTGTAACAGATCCCAGGAGGAAGGGTTTACTTAATCCAGAGTTCCAGGCTTGTTCGTTTAAACGTTGACAAATCCCAGGTGTTCAGTGAGCTGTCATGTTTTGGTGAAAAGGCTAGGTAAGAACGACAGAAGGAAGAAAGTAAGGATTATCGCTGGTCCCTGCCACTCTTAAAATTTTGGGAAGCGTCTCTCCGTGTGCACATGTAGAGTCCCGAGACGGGATCGTGCCATATATATTCTCTTAGAGATGCTTCAGTATAGACAAAGCTTCCTGGCATTCCTGTGCATGCATATGCCACAGCCTGGTTATCCCTTACCGGTCGGCTTCTGAGTTCGCAGTCTTTTCTTTGTCATAAACAGTGCTTGTCAGGGTTGCTTTTGTGCGTTTCTGTAGAAATTGATATCTCCTTGTGTCTTTGAGGATTTCTGCGATTATATTGTTAAGGTGCCCGTCGCAGCAGCGCGGTTGGGGGTGGTAGGGTGTGCACAGTGATAGCGCCTAGACACCCGCTGCCCAGCCGTTGGGATTTGCGTGCCCAGAGGGAGTGCAGGAGAAGGTCTCTTTCCCCAGATCCTCCCCGAAAAGGCGAGTCCTCACTCTGCTGTAAAGCTCAGCGGTGCAGGCTGTATTTATGTGCTCTGAGACCTTGGACATGCTGCTTCGCCTTCCCAAGTATTTGGGAGATGCTGCTCCCATTAGGGTCCCGTTGAGGGTTAAATGAGAGGATGCATGTGAAAGCCTCACCCCCTAAATGGCGATTTTCTATTATGGGGCTTCTTGGCCATTGTGTTTCATCTCTTGTGATTCCTTATTTGTGTTTTTGTGTTTTGTCTCTTAGTCTGTTTTTTGTAAGAACAAATTTGTAGGAACACTCCAAATATTAGCAGTATTCACTTTTTGTCTTGTATGTGGCAAGTGCATTTCTTTTGACATTTTAAAGTAGAGGCAAATAAAGTTCCAAATTCTCTTTCTCTCTGAACTCTGCCTTTTCATTTGTTTTGCTTTCTGTACACCTGTGCGACCCAGAGTGGTCACAGGTGCTCCCTCGTGCTTTGAGAGGTTCTCTGTCCCTCAGCCAAACTAGTGCGCTGCTTTCTGATGGGCTCTTCCCCGGGGAATTGTGGCTAGCTCTGCTTAAGAAACAGGGAGTGGTGAAGACTTCAGTGTAATCAAAAGCTCAAAGGTATGCCACTGAGTAAAACTCTCTGGGGATAATGTTCAGATTGAATTGCTAGAGTTGCTAATGGAACTGTAGGAAGTCCTGATGCAGATGTAGAAGGAGTTGGGACCCACACTCGGAAGGAGTATGGAGGGGGTGCCCAGGTGGCTCAGTCGGTTGAATGTCTGGCCTCAGCTCTGGTCATGATCCCACAGTTGGTGGGTTCGAGCCCCGTGTCCGGCTCTGTGCTGACTGCTAGCTCAGAGACTGGAGCCTGCTTCGATTCTTTGTCTCCCTCTCTCTCTGTCCCTCCCCTAGTTCACACATTGTCTCTCTCTGTCTCTCAAACGTAAATAAATGTGAAAAAAAAATTAAAAAAAAATTTTTTTAAAACAAGAAGGTGTGTGCAGCCCTTTCCTGCTGGGGCACTTCTCAGTTCTACTTCCTGGGACAGCTGACCACGCGACGGAAGAAGCAAGGCTAACTCGGGTCAGCGGTGTTCAAGGCTAACAGGGAACAATTTCTTTTTTAAAAAAAAAATTTTTTTTTTTTACTATTTTATTTATTTTTGATACAGAGAGAGACAGAGCATGAGAGGGGGAGGGGCAGAGAGAGGAGACACAGAACCAGAAGCAGGCTCCAGTTTCTGAGCTAACTGTCAGCACAGAGCCTGACGCGGGGCTCGAACCCACGAAAGTGAGATCTGACCTGAGCCGAAGCCGGAGGCTTAACCGACTGAGCCACCCAGGCACCCCGAAAATTTTCTTTTTGAGAAATTAAGAAAAAAAGAAAAAATGGTAAAACAGGCATATTCCTAGTCATCCCCAATAAATGTTCATTCTTATATTTGCTTTTGATTCTTTTACCTTAAAAAAATTTTTTTTAATTTTTTAAATGTTTATCTAGTTATTTTGAGTGGAGGGTGGGAGCCGGGGGAGAGGGCAGAGAGAAGGAGACAGAATGCCAAGCAGACTCCGCACCATCAGCACAGACCCCACTCAGGGCTTGCTCAGGAACTGTGAGAGCATGATCTGAGCCAAAAACAAGAGTCAGATGATCAGCCTAACAGACTGAGCCACCCAGGTGCCCCTCCTCGACCTTTTTTTTTTTTTTAAAGAAAACATCTCAGCGGATACTCAAAGTCACTTCTGATCAAAACGGCCCTTCCTACTCCAAGAAGCAGCCACTGTCATAGGCTTAACTTACTAGCGTGTATAGGACATAGACACTTGTGTTTAGGGTATACTAGGACACTGTCCCCAGATGTGACGTTTTGTAGTTGGTGTTGTTTCTAGGAATCTATCATAGTACAAGTACAGTGCATCTGCTTTTCCCTTGGGAACTTGTGCTTTTAAGTTCTGTCCATGTAAATCCATTTAATTCTGGTTCACTCTTTTTAAATGCTGTGTAGTGGTTCATAATTTGGAGACACTACACTTTGTTCCTTCTCTTATTTTTCTTTCTTTCTTTTATTGTATGTAGCATACGGTGAACGGTCTTTAGGTTTCCTTGAATGCAGATAAAATATACGCTGAAGTAGTGTTTCCGGGGCAGAGGGCTGTGTGCTTTGCACTTTTACTAGGTAGTGCCCAGTTACTGATGGGCGTGATTTTAGCTGCTTCCACGCCTGTCACTATTGCACGAACGGGCAGTCACAGAAGAGGAAACAGATGTGCGGTTGGTGTCGTCACAAAGCTGCCGTCGTTTCAGGTCCAGCTTTTAAGTTATCCTGTTTAATCCAGCATCTGCTAAATTCTTTCTAGTCTGAACCATTGTTTTTTTTTTTTAAGTATTTATTTTGGGAGAGTGTGTGAGCTGGTGAGGGGCAGAGAGAGGGAGAGGAGGGAGAGGAGAGAGAGGAGAGGAGAGAACTGCCCCGTCAGTGCAGCCCCTTGGGGGCTCCGCCTCACCATGGTGAGATCGTGACCTGAGCCAAGGTCAAGAGTTGGGTGCTTAACTAACCTGAGCCGCCCAGGTGCCCCTAAACAATGCATTTTTAATTATTTTAATTTGCATGTTCCTGATAACTAGTAAGGATACACATTTTAAAAATATAATTATTGGCAGTTTGGATTTTTCTTACTTGCTTATCCTTTTTGCCCATTTTTTTCTTCCATTATTTTTCTTACTGATTTTTAGGTTTTATTTGTTTCATCTGGATAGATTGCTGTACGGCAAAACATTTTCTTGTAGTCTGTAGTCATTTGAAATTTAACTTCATTTATAGTGACTTTTGTGAACAGTACCATGTCAATGAGATTTACGAAGGTGTTTTCATCCCCGGGTTATGTGACGGTCAGCAGCCGCGCCTTCCATTCCAGGGGTTCATTCTGGCAGCCTTAATTGCAGGCTCGTTTGTCAAACACTGGGCGATTGGCAATCCTGCACGGTGTACCTGCATGTCTCATAGAGGTGGCCCAGCTGTGACTGCGGTGCGCACACACGCGTGAGAATAGTCCCGTGTGACACTGGTCTGATTTCACTTCTCTTAGCTCCCAGAGTTCATCTTTCCTGAACTAGGCATTTGGTTAAGGTGAGTGTTCATAAGGCCAAAGCGCCACGTCCGTTTAGGTAAAAAACCAAAGTTCTCCCGGCGTTGGCGATGGGGAGGTGGGCTCTCAGGCTGGTCGAGGAGGTGGGTTGTCCTGGCCCCCCTCGTGAATGGAACCTCCAGGTCTGGTCCAGCCCTGACGGGGGTATAATGGTGGCTCCAGTTTTTAGTGTCTCCGGAGGGTGAGACTAATTAGTGAATTTGCGTGTTGACACGTTGGCTTTCTGTCTTTTGATAACTGGATTTGCTAGAACTGAAAACAACCCACAGAACCAGGAGTGGGAAAGAGGATACCCTACCCCTGTGTTTTCTTAGACTTTGGGGCCACGATTGACGTGCAGGGTGCAGGCAGCGTGTGCGTGTTTAAAATGAGGGGATGGTTTTCCATGGGGAGGGGTGGGGGGTAACACTGGAAACTTAAACCGAGGTCGCTCTCTATGATGTTGGGTGAGAAGTTCGCCCTTTCTAGCGTCCTAGCAACAAATCAGTTATTTGTATAGAACTTTGGCTTTTCTAGCCCTCTGCTTATTGGAGCCATTGGATCAAATATTTTCTAGTGATAATTCTCTGGGCAGGTGAAGAGGCAGGGAGAAGCCATCTGGCTCCTGACTCCGGGGCGCGCACAGGGCAGCCGGCGGGTGTGTGCCTCTCAGAGGCACCAAACTGCGCGGCCCGGCCGGCCGCAAACACTTTTTGATGCATCACTCCTTTGGCTGCAGGCCTCCTGCAGTGACTTACGTGTGGGGCTATAAATAAGTCATCATGTCTCGGAGTTCTGAGGGCGAAGCCAAGTGCGTTATTTTGCCTTTGACCCTGACGAGGCTTTTCTTGGTGAGTACTTCACCATATAGTCGGTCAATTTAGAAGTCCACATTCAGACCATAGTTCTAAATAAAAATATTCAAATAATAACAAAAGACAAATTCAGGAACAAAGGAAATGCTCATACGTGGTGTGTTTTCCCTCTCACACTGAGCTCTAAACGTTCAGACATAAGGATTTCATGTTATTCAGCTCAGTACCTGCTGGTGTCAGGTTTTGAACTTAATGATATATAATTTGCCCATTTCTCCCCTTGATGGTAAGTTTTTTGACACATAGAATTATATTTGGGTAATATTTTGATCTGTTGTAAGCCTAAAGTGGGTTTAAATTCCATCATAATTTGAAATAATCCTTTTTCAATAACGTATGATCTTTATGACAGATATGGGGAATTAAAAACCAATATTTAATTCTATTTTTGCAAGCCGAAGAAAATGCTATTTCTGTCCTGTCTAATAGGCTGATGCATAATTTGAACAATGTGGCTTTTGTTGAACACGGTTAAAATTGGAAGGTCGTCTTGGGAAGAGGTGAGGTGGGCGAGTTGCTTGAGTGACGGCTGGCTTCCGGGATATCTTGTGGTTGCTGTAGAGCAGATCCTGGCTGAGCCCACGGGCTCTGCTGGTGGGCGGGCAGTTAGAGACGCACGTGTCTTCACCGCGAGCAGGGCGGCCATGCCCTGGACGGCAGCAGGACTGCAGAACTTGAGGGGAATCCTTTATCTTTTTTTCCTGCTTTACCAATGGAAAGGACTTTAGTTCTCTATGTTTTTGCAAGTTGAATCTCATATGGTGCTTTAGAGAGAAAACTTTTCCTTTCAATTAGCAAAGCAGAGCAGGGTAAGGGACAGCGGTGCACCATAGGGGAACATTTTTTAGACTTCCTTTTTTATAACCTTAAAAAAGTAAGCTGCAAAGCGAACCTGGCACCCGGAAAGCACCGAATAAAGGTTCCCCCAACCGTATTTAGTCGGACAGACACTGGCACCTGGCCAAAAAGAATCGATTGGTTGTTAGAAGTCCAGGCATTTTTACTGGTTCCCTGTGTTGATAAAAATGATTACGTAATGCATTTGAGGCTCTGGGTTTGTCTTTCTGGCTGGAAAAGGCATGTAAACACAAGGGTATCTTTGGGACTCTGGAAAGGAACAAGTGTCCTCTCAGAACTGCAGGCTGTGTCCCCAAGCCAGGCAGGGCTGGGAACTCATGAGTCAGCATCCTTTGCCTGGACACCTACACCTTCCACCCGGTGGCGGTGGAGAGGCCAGTAAGCCTGAGTTGGCCCGGCCTGCGTGTGGAGTATTCGCGGAGAAGGGACAGGTCAGAAATACTAGACGAGGTCCTGGGGGGTGACTGCCCGGTCAGGCTCACGGGCTTCTCTCCTGGTCTCATCCATGGGCGGCAGGTCAGGGAGTGAGCTCAGGAAGGGTGGGTGTCTAAGGGGACAGATGGGCCTTCCCAGGAGTGGGTGTCACTTGGCCAGTAGGTGTCTGTCGTGGGAGCTGGACAGGGTCAGAGTCCTTAGCCCGTTGGCCTGGAGACGGTTTATCTTTGCATGGCCAGGCCTGGTCGAGAACGAGCCACGTCAGTCATGGAGGCGGGTTCAGCCATCCTGGTTCTGTTGGTGTGGCGTCCCGAATGTTCCCGTGTTTATTAAGGGACACCTGTGGTCCGTGTCCAGGTTTTGCGTTTTACAGTCTTACCGTCCTAAGGTGAGCTTAGTGCAGAGAGTTTTTCCAGCTCAGCTACATTATTTAAAAAAAAAGGGAAAAGAGAAAGGCATTTCATGCAGCTGCAGTGACGGGTGTGTGAGGCAGTGGGCTGGAGGGCAGTGCTGTGCCGTCGGACGGGTGTCCCTGGGGGCTGTCACCCGGCGGCTGCGTCGGGAAACCTGGGGGCTGGGTGCCCAGCCCCTCTGTCCTGCCCAGTGGAGTCCCCTCCCCCCAACCCCCCCAACTTTTTTTAGCCTCGGAAGTAAACTTGGAGTCATATTATATTGAGGAGCGTAACTGTTCCCTGATTTAGTGCAAACAAAAATCAGTCTTACAACCAAACTGCCGTAGAGTTCCGTTAGAGAACCCTGCGCGTGTGCGGCGGGCAGGCAGGAAGCCCACATTCCTGCCCTTCTCCCGGCTTGCCAGTGACACGGCTGGTCACGCGGCCCTTTCCTCCTGCCTCGGCCTCACCTGGACTCTTCCGGGCTTTTTTTTTTCCCCCTGTGCTGCCTGTGGACTCTCATCAGTGCCACCATCCAAGTCCTTCCGGGGCTGGGAGACTGCCTCCCTTTGCCGCTGTGTCTGTGTGACCACCAGGGCACCGCAGTAGCGTCTTCGCGCTGCGCTGTCACAGTGCTGGGGTGGGGGCTGGGTCCCTCTGGCAGCATCCAGCACCGATGTGGTGCATGAGGTCGGCGCTCCCGTGCTCGGTCCCCTTCTGCTCCGACGCGTGTGTTTATCCGTCACGACTGGCCTTTGTCCATTAATATCCACCTTCTCTTCCAGGGCAAGGGCCTCTGACGAAGCAGAGTGTGTCTGTGGGTTCTGCAGGGGTGAGGGAGAGAGAGAGAACACTGTAGCCCCCTTCCCCCCATCCCTGGAGAGTGACCAGAGTACTGTGTGGACTGGGAGGTTCTGGAAAACCCCTGGACCCGGACCCGAGCTCCCTTGTTGGACAGGGAATGCATGGGGAGGACTGGGCAGCTCCTGGCACTTGGGTCTCAGGAGGCTACTGCTTGTGCGGACTTGACTCCAGCCAAATTACTGGGCTGTTCGTTCCCTTGCAGCAAAGCGGTTTTCAAATAGCTTTTTTATAATTACAAAACATTTTTATGTGTTTATTTAAATTTTTTAGTTCTGAGAGACAGAGGGAGACAGAGTGTGGGCGAGGGTCAGAGAGAGAGAGGGAGAGGGAAAGAGAGGGAGACACAGAATCTGAAGCAGCTCCAGGCTCCAAGCTGTTAGCACAGAGCCCGACACGGGGCTCGAACCCACAAACCGTGAGATCATGACCTGAGCCGAAGTTGGACGCTTAAGTGACCGAGCCCCCCAGGCAGGTGTCCTGGAAATTCTCCGGCTGGGGTATTTGAAGTGGTGGTTTACTTTCGTCGTGATGGTAGATGTGTACACGCAACAGACTTGCCACGCGGGCCACCCCATCCGTAAGTGCACATTCATGGTGCTGCGCGGCCCTCGCCCCGTGCCGTGTGCACATCGAGCCTCACTTGGGCACCGTTGGCATCCTGCCAGTTCACAGGAACATTTCGGGCCAGCGTCCTCCCTTCTGTTGAAGAGGCCAGAGCAGACCTCCGTAAGATCTGGGCACTGTCAAGAAGGACGTGGTGGGGGCAGCACTGTGCCATCACCAGCCGAGCTGCGTGGATCTGCGTTCCAGACGGCCTGCTGAGACCCTGCCCTCCTGTGGGGGGGGGGGGGGTGCCGTGCTGGTCCCAGAGCGGCCGTGCGGTGAAGCCCCGGCTGGACGCTCACACCCGGTGTGAGCACATGAGTCCTGTGGTGATGCGTGAGGGCCGGGGGCCGAGCTCACCCCACGGGGCGCCCCGTCCGGGCTTCTGTTCTGGGTCCTGCAGCGCCCACTCTGCCCCTCCGTGCCGGCCGCGGTTCCTTCTGCGTGTGTCTCCTCCTCGCTGGTGTGGACGTGGTGGTAGCGGCCTGCCGGCAGGGTCGAGTATGCTGGCGTCTGGCCCGAGCCATGGTTGGCACTGGGCGGTGGTGTCATTGTCAGCTCGGCCAGCGGGCACTGGATCCGTGGGGACCAGCTAAGTATGGTGCTTGCCTTTCAAAGCCCCCTGAGACCTGACGGGCCCGAGGTTTCAGCCGGAAAGGGCTGGGGTGGGTGACTTGGAAAAGTGGGGCTGTGGCGGGGCGGGACAGGGGAAGGGAGGGGGAAGCAGGAGGGTGTCCAAGGATCCCTGTCACTGGCTGGGGTCCGGGTGGTCTGGTGCCAAAGGACGCAGGTGTGCGGCTCCTCCTTCCAGGGTCTTACTCGAGACACTGGTCCCAGGCCTGTGGCTTTGTTTGATAGAACCAGCAGTGTGGTGAGCCCCAGCAGGGGTGCGGGGGCCTTTGTGGAGCCTTGACGCCAAGGACCAAGTCCTTCTCTTGGGAACGTGTTGTCTCCAGACCCTGACCTTGAGCTGGTCGTCGTCTGCTTTCGGGTTTGTGCCGTTAGGCTTCTAGAGCGCCTCGGAATAGACAACGCAGACTGTCGTTTCATTGAGTGCGGCCTGCGCCCAGAATGACGGCTGCACTGGCACTCGCGGGCGCTGACTGTGCACAAGCCCCACGCAGGCTCCCCCACCGGGCGGACTCTGACTTAGAAGGCGGGGCCAAGTCTTTGGCGTGCGCCCCCTTCCGTCCCCCCGACAGCCTGTGTCTGTGGTCCGTGATTTCTTGGCCACGGTCTCCAGCGAGTGTTTCTTGTTGCAGAGTACGGCGTGTGCGAGAACCTGCGGAAGCTGGACATCACGGGCGTGTCTTGTAGGGACGTCTACGCCAAGCGTAAGTCACCCTGTTCGTCCGCGTCCCCTTCGCTCCTGGGGTAGACGCAGCGGGAGCACCCACGCGGGGAACGCAGACAGGTTTGACCCCCAAGTCCCTTCTCGGACCCCTGCTCGGGGTCGTGGCTGGCACGCCGAGGACAGCGCTGGTGGTGGCCGCGCTGAAAACCCAGGGGCTCTGTCCTCTGTTTCTGGGCATCTCGCCCTTATGTCTCAGCCCGTCAAGGATAATGGGGTCTTTTATTAGGCACCAGGGGCCGTTAGCTCTGAGAAACGCAGCTGCACTGGAAACGCTGGGGTGTTTCTAGAAGTGTCGCTTCCTCTGGATCCCAGGCCTGCAGCCTGAGGGGACACGTGGACAGCAGCTCCACTGTGAGGTGTGACTGCGCCCCCGGGCTCCCTCTGCGGCACTGGGCTGCCTTGGACCACACCGTCCTCCAGCCCCACCCCAGGCTCCCCTTTCTTGGGCTCCGTCTGCCCTGCCCTCCCCTGTCCCCATGTTGAGCCTCCCAGATCCCCCATTCCTTGTTCTCCACTCCCTTGCCTTCCGATGTCACCAGTGATACTCCCTGCCTGTGTGCTCAGAGTCCCCCCAGCCCCAAAGTCTCTCCACGGGGCGTGTGAAGGCCTCTGTTCACACTGTCGCTGCCCAGGAGCCATGGATGGTTGCCGACCTGCAGGTCTACTGCCCGGCCGCCGCCTGGGGTTGGGGATCGCAGCCTCGATGGTGACCCAGTTCTCTCTGGCCTAAAGTTGACTTTTCATTGCTCTGAAAAGGACCTTAAGTTTTCATCTCAAAACCATCTTTATAGATTTGTGTTTTCTTTCTTTTGAAATGTTCTCCATTGAAAGAGCAGGTGGTCTGCTCCCTCAGTGCCTCTCCCCCGAGCTGGGGCTGGGAGCACCTCTGACTCGGGTGGGAGGAGGAGGCAGGCGGCTGAGGGCCAGCGGACACCCTGGCACCCCTCCAGGGTCTGGGCCGCGCCGGCTCCCGCCTCTTTCCCCATCCCTCCTCTGAGCAGCTCTGTCACTCGGGGTGTCTCTCTCTGTGATGCCTTTCCTAGGGAGTGTGGGTCGCCACGGAGGGCAGGCTCTGTGGGAGACCCTGGGGGCCCCGCATGCGGCACGTGTTCCGAGTGCGGCTTGCTCACGCCGGCAGTGGGGGGTTCCTCAAGGGCCTTCCTCCGAGGAGCTGGTGTCCTCGAGACCCATGCGGCTTGCTGGGGCTCGGCTGCGCCCTCCGACCTGCCCTGCGCCTCTGGCGGCCTCTCTGCCACGCCCAGCACCCTACTTCCCCCCTGTCCTCCTGGGGCCTTGGGCTTCCTCCTCACCCTTCGCTGCTGCACCCAGATCGGCAATTGCCCCCTGGGCCCCGTCCTTGGCCCTGGACCCCACGCGAGGCCAGCTGCTCGGGGCCCACCAGCTCCCCCTTCCCGATGTACGCTCATACTGCTTTCTGCTCACGCCTCTGCATCTCTCCAGGGGACCTGGGTCTGGGGGCCCCAGTGGTCACACGTCCTGAACGCCTGATTCCTTCCTGTCTTCTCAGCAGCCAGAACAGTGCTGCTGTGCATCCTGCAAAGGCCAGATTCCAGAAAGCCAGTTCTGCCCCCTCCCCGCTGCAGCCTCCATTCTGTGGGCGCACACGGCCCTGGGTGCACCCTGGTTCCTCTGTGGTTGCCCAGAGCTGGTATCCTGAGTCCCACCGGAGTGTGGAGTTGGGGGCTTTAGGCTCGCTGTCAGCATTGTTAAGTGGAAGCCCTCCCCACCCCCCGCAGCAGTCTCTGTGCACGCGCACACGGAACAGCGGGGTCCCGGCTCTTCTGGACCGTCACGGCGTCAGGTGGTTATCATCTGACTGCTTGAGTCCCTGAGGTCGTTGGACAGTATCATCTGAAAGCAGCTCGAAGGCAAACTTGTCCTCGGGAGTGGGAGCGCTCAGAATAGCGTCTGGAGGCAGGCAGGTGCCTCTGCCCACCGGGGTGGGTGCACATGTGGGAATTAAGGCCCCCTCGGAGCTCAGCTTGGCTCTGCCGTCCTGTGGAGTGCAGGGGGGCACGCAGGTGGGTGGCGGATGGTACAGCGGGGGGAAGCTGGGGTGGGCGAGGGAGAGGGCACGGGTGAAGACGCTCTTGCATGTGTCTGGAGTGCTGGGCGTGTGGGCAGGCACAGGCAGACGTCTGGAGACTTCTTTTCACTGCTGAATCCTGACCCTATGAAAATGGTTACAAAATCCAGGGAATGATTCATGTTCCCTTACTCGGGGCCCCGAGGCGTCGAATCTGCGCCTGTCAAAGCCAGCCTCAGGCTGCATATTCACGGGCCAGGAACTGTTTTGGTGAACTTGCTCGAAAACCTTATCCAGGAGGGAATCGCTTAGCTTCTGCAATGCATGCTGGACGAAAGTCAGCGCTGGTTCCTGGCGTAGATGGTGGAGTCCGCAGCCTTGGTCCAGAGTGAAAAGGCCCGAGTTAGGAGGCTGGCAGACATGGCCCTTAATCAGAAACGAGCGCACACAGCAAAGGTCAAGGGGAACCCCGCTGTGCACCAGGCACGGGAGAGATCTCACTGAGCACAAGGTTCCCTAAGCGGTCTCCCAGAGGTGCCCCAGCCTCGGGCGCGGCTCTCCCACGCCGTGCTCTGTGGGTCGGGAGCAGGGCCCCGGAGCTGGCGCGCCGTCAACAGTTCCTGGTGTGACTGTTGGTGAAGGACGGTCGGTGGCCTGCTGAGGGTCTGGGGGCCGAGTGCGTAATGGGAAGTGTCTGTCCCCGGGCAGGAGAGGCTGTGGTCTGAAGGCTGTGCCTGCCCTCAAGGAAGCAGGGCCATCTTTACCCTTTCCCTGCTGTGTCTGTTCAGGTGTCAACCCTCGCGTCAAGTCGGGACGGTTCATGAAAATTCTTTCCGATTACGAGCACTTGGAGTATAGAGATGTTTACACCTGCCGTACGTGTCTCCTCTGGCTCTGGCTCTGGCGTGCGCGCACGGCCGAGAAGCTGCCTGGAGGAGGCTCTAACCTGGGCACAAGGGCTGCGTGGGTCCTAAGAGCGAGCTGCCCTCCTTGGCTGTTGCTGTTTCATTGCTGTTCTCTGCGGCCACACCTGAGCCGTGGCCGGGGCCAGCTGCACACTCGGGCTGGGCTGCCGCGGCAGCTTCGGGGTTTTGGGCAGTACCAACAAGTCCACGCTGTTGATGCATGTCTTAATATTTGTTCTTCGTTGAGGCTGAGGAGAGAGGACAGGGTAGAAGCCTTGAAACGCTTCTGTTCCAAAATTAAATGCAAACGGTCTGCTCCGAGACTTTAGTAGTCACATTTAATAGCATACATGAATTAAAAAAAAATCCCAAGATGTACCCACGCTGGACAGAAGTGTGTAGAAACAGTTGATTGTTTAGAATCCAATTCCTGTCTTGAATGGCATCGTTCGAGTCTGGAAATTTCCATAAGCCCCACTCTGCAGGTGATCCATGCTGTCTCGCTCTTCGTGAGGTGGGGCTGAGACGGGCAGGGGCGTCTGTCGTCAAGAACACCTCCGACACCCCTGCTCGCACCGACCCCGCTCCGTCCTGTCACCCCCACGCCCCCGCGAGTCCGGGTCTGGTGGCCCAGCAGCCCCGCTCCAGAGCCTCGTGGGCGCAGAGCGAGCAGAGGCGCTGACGGGGCCACTCCTCAGCCGTGAGACCGCTCTGCGGCTGACGTGTGCCCGCTGGTCCGCGGCGCTCAGGCACCATCTCGGACCACGTTTGCGTGCCTCGGGGTGTGTGAGCCCGTGCTCAGCTCCCGTGACAAGGGGCTTGTCAGGAGCATGTGTCCGTAGGCGCGAGGGGCTGGTGTGCCGCCAGAAGGCATGACTTGTGTTCTGTGTGAACCCTCTTGCCCTCTTGGCAAGAGTTTCCTCTGGAACATTTTGGGGAGCATTGACCCACCCTCCCGCTTAGCAGTCCGTGAGCAAGGGTAGGACACTGAGCTGCGCTGCCAGGAACCGCCTGGGCGCCGCCACCTGGAGCTGCACCACGTCACACGTCCGTCACAGTCATCTGGAGCTCGTACTGTGGGGCCAGGATGGGTTCTGACCCGCTGTTGGAGGCGCCCTGGAGTGTGTTCTCTTGTCCCCATGGCGGCCAGGTGTGTCTGTGGCTTGTCGGGATGTGTCACGGGCCATCTCGGCTTTTCAGCCACAAGGTGTGATGCTCCCCCCAGCTCGTAGCTGACAGCTTTGCGACTGGCCTGTTCTCGTCCGAGACCACCCACTGCTGAAGTCTGGGAGGGTTGAGTGTAGTTTAAAAATACAGTGGGCATGTAGAAACTTCGGATGGTCCAGAACATTCTGGCTGCAAGTACTGGCTGCGGTTTCTGGGGACAGCCTTGCAGGGCTGGCGTTCTGCTGTGCGCAGGGTCTGCTAGAGCCTCGGGACAGAGGTTCACACGCGTGCAGAGAGGGAAGCAGCTTCAGCGTGAGTTTGAGGCCTGCAGTGTTCTTTATAGAGGGCGACTCAGGATGCGAAATGTCTGACGTTTGTCAAGCCTTCCGGAAATGTCCTCGTGGCGACTGGCTTGGGAGGACCTCGGGCCCACTGTTTCCGTCTCCCTTGCCGGTTTGCCCTGTCCCCAGAGCTCCTGGTCTACAGGTCCTCTGCACATGTCCTTTCGGGCCAGGGAGGATCGGCAGCCGCCGTGCCAGACCCCAGCGAGCTCTGTGGCCCCCGGGAGCGGCCTGGGCTGTGTCGCTCGTGCTCATTCATTTCTCTGTCGGGCCGCATGTCACTGTTCCTGCCTTACCCTTGGCAGTCCGTGTGTGCCAGGCGCCGGCGGCATCGTGGGGGTGTGCCCTGTTAACGACGTAGCTGACGCATGTCCCTCTGTGTGAATTGGCGGGAGCCGTGCGACCAGAGGACCCAGGGCTGTGAGGCTCCCGCCTGCAGGCCCGACAGTGCTCCATGGCTCTGATAGGTGCCAGGGACCGTCCTGCACTGCTCGGGGACGAGGTGCACAGGTCACTTGTAACTCTCGGTGCAGGTGACACGGTGTTTGGCTGCCCAGGTACATCTGACAGGAAGGCCTCTTCTGGAGCCCCTTCTGCCGGGTGGAGCCGAGAACACGGTGGGCTCCTGGGGAGGGGGGGCCGGCGCCCCTAGAGATGGCAGGGAGGCCCCCGTGGGACGTGCGTCCGAGGGAGGAGGCAGCCTGCCCCCCGCCGGCCGCGTTCTTAGAGCCTGACCCGGTTGGTGGCTGTGTGTCCCGCACCTTCGCTAACTCCTGTGTCGTTCTGACGGGTTTGTGGTGGAGACTCTGGGGACTCTGTACGCGGTGGCTCGTCATCTGCAGGTAGGGACAGTTTTACGTCTTCCTCTCCAGTTTGGATTCCCATTCTTCCTTTTTCTTGCCCAATCGCTGCAGCCAGACTTCCAGGACCCTGCTGAACACAAGCGGGAGAGTGAGCCTCCCGACCTGGTTCCTGGTCTTAGAGGGAAAGCTCGCGGCTTTTCCCCGCGGAGTGTTACGTGAGCTGGGGGCTCTCATGTGTGGCCCTTAGCACGTCGAGGTTTGTTCACTTTACACCCATCTTGTTGAGAGTTTTGTTGTTTTGGTTTTTTTTTTGTATCATCAGTACATGTTGAATTTCGACAGCTGCCGTCACTGGGACGACCCGGGATCTCTCGGGTCACGTGGCGTTACCACTTCGATGCGCGGATGCTGAGCCGTCCCTGCGTCCCTGCGCTAATCCCGCTCGATCGTGGTTAGAAGTCCTTTCCGTGTATTGTGGAACGTGATTTCCTAATGCTTTGTCGAGGATCTTTGCATCTTGGTTCATCAGGGATATTGGCCTGTAGTTTCCTGGTGTCCTCCTCGTCTGGACTTGGTAACAGCATCCTGCTGGCCTTGTGAAATGAGTCTGGATGCGTCCCCTCCTCTGGTTTCTGTTTTAATTTTACTAGAAGCTCCTGGCAAGTGGTGGCAGGTACATTAGTTGCGTTCATGCTGATCTTCTGGAGCGGAGTGACGCGTAGCACCGCGCGCTGCCCGCAGCCCCTGCCCGCAGCCCCGGTCCCGAGCGGTTTTATGGCCCGGCTGGTGGAGGGCCCGGGCAGCCAGCCGCCAGCTCACGCCTGCCGGGAGAGCCGCATCTCCTGGGCCTTGTGTGCGGGCTTTCCCGCCGGTCTGGCGAAGCGGCCTGCCTGTTGGCGGATGCGGATCAACCGGCACGGGCGAGCACGAGGCATCTTGCGCTAGTCCGTTCACCTCACGTTACCGCCCCCGTTTTGGAGGGATGCAGCGCAGCCTCGCCGGCCTCCAGGACCGTTGGTTGGAACAGCCCCCGGCTGCGTCATTTGGCTGAAGGCGAATTATTCTGACAGGCTGAGTCCTGCCTTGTGGGGCTGGAGCAGCGGCGTTTTCTCCATGTCCAGGATAACCTGGTTCTCTCCTGCTGAGG
>NC_043715.1:1925445-1929404 GCF_006229205.1 Suricata suricatta
TACCCGAGACCTGGGGCCGTGGCCTTGGGCCGGGACAGGAGACCACCCGATGCGTCTGGAACAGTCTGCTGGACTCTCGGGCCCCACGCCCGCTGCTGCTGCTGTGCCCGCGCCAGTCTCCGTGGCCTGACCCCAGCCACTCTCTGGACCGGTGGCCAGCGGCTGTTTGGAAACGTTGGGGCAGGCCCTGCAAGCTGGGGGCTTGGGGGTGAGAAGCCCCGAGGCCTGCTGGGGGCCCTGGGCGGGGACGTCTCGGCCCAGACCCTCCTCTGCCCACACAGGGTCAAGGTGAGAGCCGTGTGGGACAGCGGGTGAGCCAGCGCCTGCTCCTTGTGTGGTGGCCCCGGGCATCAGAACGTGGCTCCCTCGTGGTGTGGACACTGGCATTTCTCTGTGGCTCAGAGGGACGCGTCCAGTCTGGGCCCGCTGGGCTCCTTGAGGCTTTCCGGTTGCCTCTGCCGGACTCCGTTCTGGGGGCTGCACCTGATTCGGTGCACATCGTGGGACACAGACTCCACGCTTGCCCTGGGAAGTGGCTTGTCCTGCCCAGAAGTGAGTGTGCTCGCACCCGGGCTGAGGGTGGCAGGCTCTTGACCTTCCCTTGGACCATGTCAGGGGCTGTCCCAGGCCCGGTGAGCCGGTGCTGTGCCAGCAATAGCCAGGAGGAGAACAGCGATTTTTCTCACACGCACAGAGCTCATGAGGGCAGTGCCACTCCAGGCAGACAGCTGGGAGGTGGTGTTTTTATTTCAGAGAGCTGTAGCTTTTGGTTTTTGTTTTTTGAGAGAGAGAGAGAGAGAGAGAGAGAGAGGGAGGGAGGGAGGGAGGGGGGGAGGGGCAAAGGGAGGGAGAGAACTTCAAGCAGGCCCTGTGCTCGGTGCGGAGCCCGATGTAGGGCTCGATCTCTCGATCCTGATCATGTCCTAGGCTGAAACAAGAATCGGGTGCTCAACAGACTGAGCCCCTCCAGTGCCCCCAGAGCTGTAGCTTTTAAAGCAAAAGAGGGAAGTCTCCTGTCAGAGGTGCTAAGCAGAGTGCTGATGCCCTTTGAGCAGTCCTGGGGCTGAGAGGCCACGGACCGATGGCCAGAGAACAGACCGTTGCTCCAGTCATGTTGGGGACTAGGCGAGGGCGATACAAGAGGAGAGGGTCGTGCTGAATGGGCCCACTTATTTCATTCTCCCGTGTTTTATCATGAAAATTAAAAAATCTACAGAAAGGATCACAGAGCAAACAGCTGCTTGCCCTCACTTGGCTCTGCGGCCGTCTGGGATGCTCCGTTAGCTCCCGGCCTCCATCCACCTCCTTCCTCCCACCGGATCGATGCCTTTCAGAGGGAGTGGCAGATGCCATCATATTTGACCCCTGAACCCTTGAGTGTGCCCGTCAGCCTGCAGCTCATTTGTTTGTGGCTCCTGGGCCTGCTGATTATTGCTGTGTGTGAAACACAAAACCTGTCAGGGTGCAGTCGTAAAACACGCAGACCAGCCTCACCGTGCGTCTTGTAAGCCGGCTCAGGAGACCGCGCCCGGGATGAATGGCAGGCGTCTAGGGGGCAGTAAAGGCTCATTCAGAAACCTGTGCGGGGCGCCCGGGGGCTCAGTCGGTTGAGCGTCCAACTTCGGCTCAGGGCACGATCTCACAGTGCATGGGTTTGAGCCCCGGGTCTGGCTCTCCGCTGACAGCCCGGGGCCTGGAGCTGCTTCAGATTCTGTGTCTCCCTCTCTCTCTCTGCCCGTCCCTGCTTGCTCTCTGTCTCTGTCTCTCAAAATAAAATAAAGACATAAAAAAATAAATAAACAAACCAGTGTTAACAGGCTGGGACCTCGGGTGACCGCGGGTAGCTGCCCGCCAGCTGTCTGCGTACTTCCAGAGCCTGGGCTGCCTCCGGCCTCACCCTCCTCTTCCCTGGGCTCCGGACGTGGTGGAGGCCGGACACTGGTGGCCCGTCTCCAGGTCCCGCTGGCCCTGCCGGCTGGGTCCCTTCCCGCAGAGCCGTGCGACCATGCCATCCGGCCCCTCCCTGGCGCCCCTGGAGCTTCAGCCAGGGTTCTCCAGACAAACAGAGCCGGTTCTTAACCGACTGAGCCACCCAGGTGCTCTGTCAGAGCCGGTTCTTTATATGAAGAAATTTGTTGTAAGGAATTGGATCCCACAGTTAGTACAGGTTGAGAAGTCCCAAGATCCGCCATCAGTGGGCTGGAGACCCAGAGGAGCCAAGGGCATAACTGAAGTCTGAAATCAGGGAGGCCCAAGACCTTGGAAGAGCCTGTGTTTCCTTTCAAGTCCCGAGTTAGAAAAGACGGATGCCCTGGGGCGCCTGGGTGGCTCAGTCGGACTTCGGCTCAGGTCATGATCTCACAGTTTGTGGGTTCGAGTCCCATGTTGGGCTCTGTGCTGACAGCTCAGAGCCTGGAGCTGCTTCAGATTCTGTGTCTCCCTCTCTCTCTGACACTCCCCCACTCAGGCTCTGTATCTCTCCCTCAAAAATAAGTAAGCGTTAAAAAATTTTTTAATAAAAAAAGAAAAGACAGAAGACCCAGCTCAAGGGGTCAGACATGTGTCCCCTCCTTGTGGAAGAGCCTTTTCTTTCTAGGCCGTCCACTGATTGGGTGAGGTCCACCCTGTGGGGAGGGTGGTGAGTTTTACTCAGGGCCCTGATTCAAATGCATATCTTACCTGGAAACACCCTCACGGGTCCCCCTGGTGTAAATGTGTCATCCTGGGTCACGGGGCGGCCGGGGGGGGGGGGGGGCCTGTCACCCAGCAGAGCGTGTGGTTTGCTCAGGTGGGAATTTTAGTCTGACTGTTTTATGGACACGGCTCACTGCAGATGTCCATGTCCCGGCGTTAGGGACGTCTCGTCCCCTCTGCCTTCTCTCCAGGAGGGCCGTGTCCCAGTCTCTGACTCCCCCCTGACGGGAGGCTCACCACTTCACAGGGGTGCTCACTCCGTCTTCCAGGGCAGCACTCGTTGGCACTGATCCTTAGAGGCCTGGTTTCAGTTGTCTGTTTTATTGAGCATCCGAAAGACATTTGGATTCTTAGAATTCTTGAGAACTTTTCCAGAGATCTGTGTGGGTCCACGGGTGCGCGTAGGGCTCTGCCACCAGCCTCAGTGCTCGCCGGGGCCGCCGAGCAGCGCCGCCTGGCCGGCCCCGGCGTGAACGTGCCCCTCTCTCTTCCCGCAGTGCTGCACCGCTACAGACACGTCCTGGGACTGTGGCAGCCGGACATCGGGCCCTACGGGGGACTGCTGAACGTGGTGGTGAGTCCCGGCGCGTGGGGGGGGGCCCGGGCCTCTCCTGTGTCTTCTAGAGCACCCGAGGCACAGGTACCTGACAGCCTGCGCCCCCGGCTCCCTCACAGGCGCGCTCCTCTGGGTTTCCAGGCGCGGCGCTCGGTCTGCTGGCGGGCCTGCACCCGTGGCCGTGGCTGCTGCCCCCAGGAGTGGCCCTGGCCTCTGGCCTGGGGTCACGGCCAGCAGAGCGCCTTGCTCTGGCCGGGGTGTCCCCCGGGAGAGCCTAGGCACCTCCTGCTGTCTGGGCCCGCGTTCCCTAGTGGGGAGCGGACACCGTGGAAGCCTCTGCTGGCTGGCTCGGCCGGGCCGCCTGGGGGCCCCCGGGGGCCGTGTCACTGTCGTTTGCTCACCGGGTGGGGCTTGGACGGGGATAAAATAATATTCAGTGATTCAGTGGAAACCTCCCTTGAGAAACACGCTGTGTATTTGTGTCTCATGTCGCTGGGGAGAGCCTTGCGCTTAGCATGGCGTGGCAGGACAAGCCGGTCCGCTCCCAGCGGCTTCTGAGAGGAGGGGATACTTGGGGGAGAGCCGGCGCAGCGCTAGCTCACCCTGTGGACTGGCGCGGCTGGCCACAGAGGTGATGGCGCCCTCCTCGCCCCCCCCCCCCCCCCCCCCCCCCCCCCCCCCCCCCCCCCCCCCCCCCCCCCCCCCCCCC
>NC_043715.1:1929504-1937609 GCF_006229205.1 Suricata suricatta
TCCCCCCCTCCTCACACCCTCCCTCCTTGCCCCCTCCCTCCGCTCTGTCGCTGGAGCGCACCCAGTCTCCCTGCCCGGGGACCCTGGGCTCCCACTCCATCCCTGGCTGTCTGCCGCCACTTCACAGGCATGCATGCCCTCGATGTGTCTTCTCACTTTGCTTCTGTTTTCAGGCATTTTATTTATCTTAAGCTTTTTAAAGTTTGAAATAGAGTACACGCCCATGAGCAAGGGAGGGGCAGAGAGAGGGAGAGAGAATCCCAAGCAGGTTCTGTGCTGTCAGCGCAGAGCCTGATGGGCGGCTCGAACTCATGAACCAGGAGATCATGACCTGAGCTCAAACCTAGAGTCAGATGCTCAGCTGGCTGAGCCCCCAGGCGCCCAGGGTTTCTTTCTTTTCTTACTGCTGAGTGACCTCTGTGTTCCCACCATGTCGTTATCCCTCTGTCTGTTGATGGACACGGCTGCTCCCGTGTCTTGGCTGCGGTAGTTAATGCTGCAGGCACGTGTCTGTCTCCGGCCCTGCTGAGGGTCACTGGCCAGTAAAGTCCTGAGCTCCGCGCGCAGTGCATCTTGGTGACGCTCGTATTCTTGGCGTGGGGACTCCTGCCATTTGGCGATGACCGTGTCCTCCGCCTCACGTTCCCGCCTGTTCTTCCACGGTGAGGACGCTTAAGTGCGGCTCTGGTGACAGTTGCAGTGATGCAGCGTGGTACTGCCCGCTGTAGTCACCATGTTTACGAAAGATGACTACCGTTCAGTCCGCAAGCACCTGCTAGGCAGGCCGCGCTCAGTCTGGCACGCGAGGCCCGGGATTCTGGGGGGCCGCAGTGTGGACACAGCCACGGGCCTCGTGGGCGATGTGGGGTGGGGGCCTTCTACCTCAGGCCCTCAGCCTGAGTCCCTCGTGGACTTGTGCCCTCCCCCTCCCCGCAGGTGGATGGCTTGTTCATCATTGGCTGGATGTACCTGCCCCCCCACGACCCTCATGTGGACGACCCGATGCGATTCAAGCCCTTGTTCAGGGTCCACCTGATGGAGAGGAAGTCTGCCACGGTGGAGTGCATGTATGGCCATAGAGGGCCCCACAACGGCCACATACAGGTGAGCGACCGGGGCTCCCGTACGCACGGCCACCGAGTGCCGGCATGGGGCTGGGGCTCCTCGGTCGCCCCAGGTCCCCGTGGCAGCTGGGTGCAGTGCTGGCCGGGCTGCCGTGGGGCTCCTGGCTGCAGACGTGTGCGCACAGAGCGGCGGGCGGGGCGGCCCCTCAGGGACACACGCGCCGCGAACCCCTGGACGTTCTGTGCAGCGAGGATGGTGGTTCTCTTGGCCGCGAGTCCTCCCCGCTCCCAGGTTTCCTTTCTGCAAGAGCATCACCTCAGAGTAACACGCTCTGCTCCCTGATGAAGGTTGGGCGGAGGGCCGCCCCAGCGAGCGTGTGTGTTACCTGGCACGCCACGGAGGCGCTGGCCCCTGTCATGCTGCAAGGGGTCTCAGATGGAGGCGCACACCTAGGGTGGCCCTGTGCCCCCCTCTCTGGACCGGCCACGACTCGGTGGCCTCTTGGCAATCTGTGTGTGCGTGGGGCGTGTGGGGGGGCGTCTGTGTGTGTGGTGCGTGCGCGTGCAGAGAGGTCGATGTGTCGCCCCGGCTGCTGGCGGCACCGGGACTGACCCGTTCCCCTCTCCTTTGTCGCGAACGCTCAAGATCGTGAAGAAGGACGAGTTCTCCACCAAGTGCAACCAGACGGACCACCACCGGATGTCCGGCGGGAGGCAGGAGGTGAGCCCGAGCCCTCCATTCATGCGTCCCCCACCGCGCGGCCCTCGGGAGTGCGTGTGCGCACGGGCTTGCGTTGGCTGCCCGCTCAGGACGGACGGGCCTGAGAGAAGTGGATTTCTCCGATCGACCCCCTCACCCTTCTGGCGAGAGGGTCCGTGTGCGCAGGGAGAGTCTTCTCGGGTGTGCGTGTGCAGGGGGACCAGACGGCCTCCCTGGGGCCTCGTGGCTGGGACTTCCACGCCGTGGCCGCGCGGGGGCAGGGGTCGGGGCCTGTCCCGAGCACCATGCATGAGTCTCTGGACTTCCTTTTATTCGCACAAGTAGTTCCGAGTCGCCTGTGAGTTTCGTTTCGGGAGGACCTGAGTCACTCTGCCATTTCAGAACCTTCTCAAGGGAGACGAGAACTTTCAAAACGTAGGCCGCTCCCTGAGCTGACAGCTGGGGGTCTCTGAGTCCAGTTGCTTCCCGGCGGCCGGAGAAGTGCGGGGAGCCCACGTCCGCACGTCCCCGAGGAAGGCGCTCCCGGGACCCTTGGACGTAGACGAGGTCCCGCTTCCTCAGATGCCGGCCCGCGGTGGCAGCGCTCTGTTCTCCCACAGCCGACGGTCGCGTCGCGTGCGGGTCCCCGCCGTGCACGTCTCAGCGGACCACGGCACGCGCTTTGTCGACCGTGAAGCGGGGGGGCACCCTGGGGTCGGGAAGAGTTCTTGGTCGCCATTCGGGCGCCTGGGCTCGCCGCCTGGGAAGCAGAAGGGCATCGTGTTGAGTCCGCGCTGGGGACGCCGGTGCTTTGTGGAGGCGAAGAGCCGGCGCGTGTGCGGAGGGGGCAGAGCTGTGCCGGCCTCTGGCTGGGGGTCCGCTTGGGCTTCCCTCGACGGGACCGCGAGCGAGGCCGAGGTGAGGGCCGCGTTCAGGGGCTCCCGCGGCTCCTTCTCTGTGGAGCCAGCTGACTTGCAGGAGCTCTGTTCCTCCCGGACGTGGAGCCTCCCGGCCGGGAGCTGCAAGTCACTGCCTCTCGTTCGTTATTCTGGCTTTTGGCTTGCTTTGTGGTGTGTTTTTATCCAGGAGTTTTTTAATGTTTTTGGGTTTTTAACTTCTATGTGGCCAGAGACATTTGTCTTTCCCTGGCCCAGCCCATCCAAGAGGACAGGCAGACAGGGTCCCCAGGGAGCCAGCCTGGCGCGGCTGTGCGGGGAGAGCTGGCCGTCGGGTCCCGAGGTCACCTTGTCCGGCTCCGCTGTCTCCTGTCTGCTTCTCTGTCTCCCCTCAGCCATGTGGGGACGGGGTTCTCCTGGGGATTCGTGTGCCAGCCAGCGGTGTCTTTATATTTTTCTTGCTCAGTCTTTTGGATCCAGGGGAGGGCTCCAGGCTCCAGGGAGGGAGGCCAGGCCATGGGGGGACATCACCATGTGTCCTGATAGCTCTGAGCATGAGGTGAAGGGCTGAGCCCTGGACTCTGGCTGCCCTGTGCTCTGATGGCTGGTGATCATTTAAAATTCTGGGCCCTGGGGCTCAGTTGAGCATCTGGCTTTGGCTCAGGTCATGACCTTGCAGCTCCTGGGTTTGAGCCCTGTGTTGGGCTCTGTGCTGACAGCTCAGAGCCTGGAGCCTGCTTCAGATTCTGTATCTCCTTCTCTCTGCCTCTGTCCCACATATGCTCTGTCTCTCTCTCTCTCTCTCTCTCAGAAATTATTAAACATTTGAAAAGTAAAGTAAAAATCTGGGCCCAGAGGATGCTTCCTAGGGGATGGAGGGCTCCTGACGGCCAGGAGTGCAGCGGGAGACCAGGGCGGCAGGTGCGGTCCTCCCACACCCCAGGGCAGCCTGGCGCCCTGCCCTCCTCTGTCCCCTGTGGCACCACGAGGGCGCGTGAGGGATGCGGTGGCGGCCGGGCTCTCTGAGAAGCTGGCCCGGGTCTCTGGCTCACGCACTGCATCTGGCTCTCCAGGCCCGCTGCATCTGCCCACTGTGCGTATTCTGGACGCCAAGTCCAGACGCGAGTCAGGTTGCAGAGGCCTTGGCCTGCTCCTCCGGCACGTCCCAGGGCACCTGTGTGTGCTCCGCAGACTGCAGCCCCCTCCTGGGTTTGTGGGCAGGGCAGGCCCCTGGGCCCACTCAGACTCCCCTGCCCTGGCCAGGCCCGGCCGCTGCCTCCCTGCCCACCCTCTGCTCGTCAAGCCCCCCTGCCCGAGGCTTCTGGAAATCGGGGCTGCTCGGAAGAGCAGAGATGCAGAGGAGAGGAGGGGGGCAGGATGGGTGGGCCCCACCCCCGCCATGCTGTGGGGGTCCGTCGTCCCTCCCGACCAGGCTGTGGGTTCCTGCTGGCCCTGCTCTGTCGTGCAGGGAGGCTCTGGCACTAGACTCCTGAGCTGGACACAAGTTGCTTTTGTTTTGCTTTCTTGCTTTTTTTTTTTTGTCTTCTGTACTCTTTCACCTGAGTACTGAAGTGTCACCTTGTCATGATCTAACATGAAGCCATTGGAGCTGCACGCAGAGGCAGCCCCTGTGTGCGATCTGTCATCCCTTCATGATCTCCAAATGGTTTTTATGTAATTACAGTCTATCTAATTTGAGTCTTTTTTTTAAAGCTGTTTAGCTGTTCTAGAAATACCTTCTGGTCTCATTAGAATTGTTGACAAACTCTAGTCAGAACGCGCTGTCCCGCCATCACCTGTGACGTCATCGGCTGTGGGCGTGTGATCCTCTCTCGCAGTCGGGCACGGGGTCTGTGCCCGGGTGTTTGTGTTTCCCCCGCTGGCCTCCTGACCATGGGCTCACATGACTTGCTCTGGGCGAGCCTCCGTCCTCAGGGAGAGCCCCCTGTGAAATGGGGCCGTGCAGTTCCCCGCAGAACCCTGCGTGAGCCGCTGGGCAGAGCGGGGCACGGCGTTGAGAGTCTTGGCCCCAGGCCTGGCCGCGGCCGCCTGGGGGAGACACCAGGAGCCCTTCCTGGAACCTCCTGGCCTCGGTGCAGAAAACGCACCAGGTTGCGGACCCTGCAGACGTGGGGTTGCCGGTAAAAGGCCCTGACGATGTTCCAAGTTCTCGTCACGCGCTGTCAGTCTGCAAGGCCGTGTTCACGTAAGGCCCCTGCCTCCTGTGCTCGCCCCGCCCTTGACCCTGGCTGGTGGAAACAAGGCCAGGGAGCACGTGGACTTTGGGTTAGGTCTGACTCTGCCCCTTACTAGCCGGGTGACGCAGGAGAGGTTTCCGAGGCCCCCACTCCTGCAGAACAGGGCGATGTTGGCGCCTGCCCCCCTGGGGATGTGGTGAAGGCGGACATGAAGATTATGGGGTGCCGCACGTGGTGAGAAAGCTCCGGCAGGATGTTGTTCTGGGCACCTGCGCTTCTCCTTGGACGTGCTCATCTCATGAGATAATTTCATCATAAACATATTTCAGAGGCCTTTGTTCTGACTAATTGGGCCTGGTTGCTGTTTCGAATGACTTTGGCCTCTTCACACAAAGTAAATAAGATTATGACTCCTCACAAGCCATCCTCGTGGTATTTGGCTCGTCCGATTGTTCACCATGGCAACACCCAAGTGCTTACTCATTACACTTCACTTCCATTTTCATCTGTTACTTGTCTGGTTGGTTTTTTGAGGGCCTTTCCTCCATGAGTTCAGCCATTAGAGTGGAAGGTTCTGACTGGTAAAGTAGAATTTGTATGTTTTTTTTTTTCATGTCTGTTTATATGAGAGAGAGAGTGTGTGTATGTGTGTGTGTATGAGGGGGGAGGAGAGGCAGAGAGAGAGAGGGAGACACAGAATCCAGAGCAGGCTCCAGGCTCCGAGCTGTCAGTGCGGGCCTGAACCCACGAGCTGCGAGATCCTGACCTGAGCCGGAGCCGGATGCCCAACCTGCTGAGCCACCCACGTGCCCCAGTTTTTTTTCATGTTTGTTTATTTTGAAAGAAGAGAGAACAAGTGGGGGAGGGGCAGAAAGAGATGGGGACAGAAGATTCGAAGTGGGCTGGGCCCTGACAGCAGCGAGCCTGGTGTGGGGCTTGAACTCACAAACTGTGAGATCATGACCTGAGCCAAAGTTGGACACTTAACCGACGGAGCCCCCCAGGCGCCCTGGAACAGGCAGTGTTTTTTAAGGTACAGGAAAAACCGTAAGAAAAAACTTCACAAATGAGGAGCATCTGGGTGGCTCAGTCGGTTAAGTGTCCAACTTCGGCTCAGGTCACGATCTTGAGGCTCGTGAGTTGAAGCCCCGCATCGGACTCCGCATTGAAGGCCGAGCCTGGAGCTGCTTCAGACTCCGTGTCTCTCCTCGTCTCTCCGCCCTCCCTCACTTGTGCACACCCGTGTGCGTGTTGTCTCTCACTCTCAGAAATAAACAAACTTAAAAAAAACCAAACCTTTGCCTTCCCTAAGTTGCAAAGAATCTCTCTCTCTTTCAGAAGCGAGGTAGTGTCATGCTGTGTTTGGGTCTGTGGCCCATCCAGAATTATTTCTTGTGTGTCGTGTGAGGCTGGGATCGCGGTTCCTTTTCTCCACGTGGATGTCCAGTTGTTGGAGCATCATTTGTGGAAGAGCTTTCCTCTTCCCATTGGGTGGCTTGGGCGTATTTGTCGAAAGTCAGCCGACCAGCTAAGTGGGCCTGTTTCTGGGCTCTCCGCTGTTTCCTGGGGGCTTTTCTCAGTCCCGCTGCTCCGGCCGCCGTCTTGATCCCTGGGGCTTTCCGTTCAGGCATCACGTGAGCTGGTGTGTGGGTCCTCCGACTTTGTTCTTTTGAAAGATTGCTTTGGATGTTGTAGGTTCTTTTCGTTTCCATGTGAACTGCAGAATCGGCTTATCAGTTTCCACCGAAATCCGGGTGGGGCTGTGACTGGCATGGCGCTGGGCGCAGAGAAGCGTGGGCCTCCCTGTTCCGGAGGCGCTCAGCGCCGCGGTTGTCGGAGCAGGGGCCACACACGTGTGTCCTGATATGTGATCTCAGGTCTTGTGTCGTTTGAGGCCGCCGCAAATAGGATGTGGAAGTTCGTTTTCCAGATTTGTGCTGCTGACATAGAAGTGTCCCGCGGACGTGCACACGGCGAGCGTGTGGCGAGCGTGTGGCGAGCGTGTGGCCGGCGGCTGCGGGCTGGCGTCGGCGTGCTCCAGGTTGGGCAGGAATGGGCTCGAGCGACTGCCAGGGTCCAGTTCTTCGGTGTTGGTTGTTGTTGTTACCTCTCTTTTGCTTCTGGTTGTAAAGCTGATTTCAGATGGTCATTAGAAGCGCAGGTTTAGTTGGGATCTCAGAGCGAGGGACTGAGTTAAGCCCGCGCCGCCAGGCTACGGAGCACTAAATTTCCCTCGTGTTGTTTCGTCCCGTGATGAACTGCTGGGGTTTGAGGACACGATGCCTATGAAAGCTCCCTTTTTACAAGCAGACTTTTTGAACTGCACGTGTAACGCTCCCCGCGCCCCCGGCCACGCTGCCTCATTCTCGTCGGCAGCTGCCGAGAGCGGCTCGGGCCAGCGTGGCCAGCGTGGGGCTTAGCGACAAGAGTCCTGCTGCGCCCCGCTGCCCAGGAGCCCGAGAGCTAGGTTTGGATTCGACACCCCACCCCGCGGGCGGCCACATGGCTGCTGCTTGGGAGCTCCGGACGCGGGCTGTGGCCCGGCTTGTGTGAAGGGGCCCCACGGCCCTTCTTGTTCGCTCAGGCGTGGGAAGGTGGGGGCCAGAGAACCCTGCTTTTCACAGGTGACGCACCCCCACGGGAGGGAGACCCCAGGGTGGCGGCCCCTCCTCCTCCAGCCTGCGTCTCCTTCCTGTCCACCCTGCTGGGACCGTGGCCCAGGCGTGCCCGAGCTGTGGCATGCCGCGTGTGTCCACTCAGCACCACGGGGGGGGGGGTGGCCGTACCTGTGCGTCATGTGGTTTTCACGACCATGTTCTCTCGGAAGGAGTTCCGCACGTGGCTGCGGGAAGAATGGGGGCGGACGCTGGAGGACATCTTCCACGAGCACATGCAGGAGCTCATCCTGATGAAGTTTATCTACACGAGTCAGTACGAGTAAGTGCGGCTGCCTCTGTGGGCACGTGAGCACGGCCCTGCTCCGCGGGCACTGGGCACGGTCCCTCTCTGGGCACTGAGTGCAGTCCCTCTCTGTGGGCACTGTGAGCACAGCCCTGCTCCGCGGGCACTGGGCATGGTCCCTCTCTGGGCACTGAGTGCAGGCCCTCTCTGTGGGCAGTGACTGCAGCCCTGCTCCGTGGGTACTGAGTGCAGTCCCTCTCTGTGGGTACTGGGTGCAGCCCTGCTCCATGGGTACTGAGTGCAGTCCCTCTCTGTGGGTACTGGGTGCAGTCCCTCTCTATGGGCA
>NC_043715.1:1937709-1940193 GCF_006229205.1 Suricata suricatta
CAGCCCTGCTCCGCGGGCACTGGGCATGGTCCCTCTCTGGGCACTGAGTGCAGGCCCTCTCTGTGGGCAGTGACTGCAGCCCTGCTCCGTGGGTACTGAGTGCAGTCCCTCTCTGTGGGTACTGGGTGCAGCCCTGCTCCATGGGTACTGAGTGCAGTCCCTCTCTGTGGGTACTGGGTGCAGTCCCTCTCTATGGGCACTGGGTGCAGCCCTGCTCCATGGGTACTGAGTGCAGTCCCTCTCTGTGGGTACTGGGTGCAGTCCCTCTCTGTGGGTACTGACTGCAGCCCTGTTCCATGGGTACTGAGTGCAGTCCCTCTCTGTACCTACTGAATGCAGCCCCCTCCGTGGGTACTGTGAGCAGTCTCCTGGGATACTGTGAGCACCTTTTCCAGCCTCCCCACCCTGCCCCATCCTGGAGTCTGTTTTGTCACCAGCACCACCCGGCAGCTGGATGCTCCAGCAAGTGTGGCCCGTGTGCCAGAGCCTCGGGGTGTTTCCCCACGTCTGTGGGGGCGGGGTGGGGGGGCCTCCTCTCTCAGCTGCGCTCCCTGCCTTGGCCCCTGCCCCTGGGCCTGGCCCCTGGGTCCTGTGGAAATGACCCCTGGTGCGGTGAACACCCCCTTCGAGGTCTCGGCTACCTGTGCCAGGATGACAAGGCGGGAGTGGCATCCCCTCCCCTCTGCAGAGAGCTCTGCCCGCCCTGCTGTGCCCGGTAGAGTGTAAGCTCTGGCGGGATCTGAGAAGGTGTGAGGTGTGCCCTGTGGGTGTTTGGAGGGCGTGACTGGGCCCCCTGCCCCCATGGCCTGGGGGGACTAACCCTGCTGTGCTGGGCCCTCCGTCACAGGGCAGGGAGGTGAGCGAGCCCTGGCTCCCCCCTCCCCCCGGAGCGTTTCTCAAGCCACCCGTCCCCCCCACAGCAACTGCCTCACCTACCGCCGCATCTACCTCCCGCCCAGCCGCCCGGATGACCTCATCAGACCCGGCCTCTTCAAAGGCACCTACGGCAGCCACGGCCTGGAGATCGTCATGCTCAGCTTTCACGGGAAGCGCGCCCGGGGCACGAAGATCACGGTGAGAGCCCGCCGCCCTGGCTGCTCGCGGCGGGCTCCGGACCCGTGGCTTTGCCGGGGGTGCCGGTCGTCGGGCCCAGGATGTGCATTTCACAAGGTCTCCAGGGGGTTTGGGGGGTTTCCAAGGTGGCTTTGCTGGCCACATGCTGGAGTCTGGAGAGGTGGAGAAAACGCTGATTCCAGGCCCTAGAGATGCTGGTCCATGGAGGGCAGCCAGGGTTCCTGGCTCCAGGAGTGCCCCAGGGACAGGAGGCTGTGGCCACATTGCAGCCCCCTGCGTTAGTACACGGGCTCCCGCGGCCCGTCCTGGGCTCAGCAGCTGGTGAACACAGGGAATTGTTGAGCTGAAGGGGGTCTTGAACCGTTCACATTGTGCCCACCTGTCCTTTGCGGGCTGGGGTGCCTTTCGGGCAGGTGCCCCAGAGCGTCCTGGGGAGCTCTCACAGAGCCTTCCTCTTGGTCCCGACCGGCCAGGGACCCCGTGCTCTGGGGAGGCTCCTCGTGAGCGCAGCCGCCGGGCCTGGCCGATGTGCTGGTTTGGGCTCAGGAGCGTTTCTGTCCCAGGCACACGGGTCTGTCTGGGTTGGCATTCAGGCTGGGAGGGGCTCTGCATTTCTCTAAGCCTGTTTTAGATTTTATTTTATTTTTTTTCTATTCAGAGAGAGAGTGGGAGAGGGTCAGATGGAGAGAAAAGAGACCCTTAAGCAGGCTTCACAGTGAGCATGGAGCCCAGTGTGGGGCTTGATCTCATGACTGAGAGATCATGACCTGAGCTGAAACCAGGAGACGCTTAACTGACCGGGCCACCAGCGTGCCCCATCTAAGCCCAGTCTTAGCCCCTCCAGACTGGGGAGGTTTTCATGCCTGGCACTCTCGCATGCACGTGAGTCACTGCACCAGGGGCCCGCACACCTCGCTAGGTCCCTCGGGTGGTGTCATGTCCCCGTTTTCCAAGCCGCCTTCACAGACGGCTTGCCTGCTATAGGCACTTAGTTTTTACGGCCTCTGAGACAGTCTTGCTTCATAAGGGCCTGCTGCGAAGTCAGTAGGGACGCTGGAGCGGCTCCTTCGGCCAGAGGTGTGCTCTGAGCTGGGGACCATGGAGTGTCTGCCGGTCTCTGAGCCCCACTGACGGCCGCCTGCTCGCTTGCTCCTCAGGGTGACCCCAACATCCCTGCCGGGCAGCAGACGGTGGAGGTCGACCTCACACACCGCATCCAGCTGCCCGACGTGGAGAGCCTCCGCAGCTTCAACGAGCTGTCCCGCATCGTCTTAGAGATTCGGGAGCAGGTGCGCCAGGAGCAGCAGCAGCAGGAGAGCGGGGCCGAGGACGGCGAGGGCCGAGGCCCGCAGAGCCCCCGGGAGCCGCAGCGGGGCCCTGCCCAGCCCAGCGTGGAGCCGCCTGCCGAGA
>NC_043715.1:1940293-1945631 GCF_006229205.1 Suricata suricatta
GAGCCGCAGCGGGGCCCTGCCCAGCCCAGCGTGGAGCCGCCTGCCGAGAAGGGCGGGGGGCCTGCGGGCGCAGAGGCGGCAGCGGCGGTGCCGGCACCCGAGCAGCCCGCCCAGTCTGGGCAGGGGCAGCCGTTCGTGTTGCCCGCGGGCGTGAGCTCGAGGAACGAGGACTACCCCCGCACCTGCCGGATGTGGTAAGGACGCAGGGCGGCTGCGGGGCTGTGGGGCCAGCGGGGGGCTCGCCGCGTTGGGGGGAGCCTCCGACAGCTCCTTCCGGGTCCCAGCCTGGGCCCCAGCGGACCGCGTCCTTCCCTGGGCTGCATGGCCACCTCGGACTTTGGGGAGCCCCCAGCGGGGCTTTCTAGAACCGCCGGGCACGAGGCCTCCTCTGATGCCTCGCGTTGCCTCGTCCGTCCGGTGAAGGGCAGACAGGTGAGTTTGCAGGCAGCAGCAGAGGCACCGGGTCAGCAGGGGGCTCTCCCGCGCCTGCGCCCCCAGAGGTGCTGGAGTTCACCTGGATGTCCTCCAGCAGCCCCTCTGTGTCCGGAACACGCGCCAGCGCCAGCCCTTTATTTCTGCCTGTGGTTTCCCTCCCAGCCCAGAGCCTGTGCAAAGGGCCAGCATTGCACTGTTCTCCCCACAGGGTTGGGGTCCCTGATGCAGGGCCGGCTTGCTCTCTGCTTGACTCTCCATCTCTGTCTCTGGCCGCTGCCTTCGGCCCTGAGCCACCCTACCCTCCAGGGCTGCTGGGGCTTAGACGACCTGAAACAGATGAAACCACAGACTCGAGTCCTCAGGTGTGCTAGGCACTGCAGGCCTAGAACGTTCCATTATTGCAGGACGTTCTCGACCCTGGCCCTAGGGGACATGTGAGGGAATGACCTGTCTCCTGGCATCACAGCTGCTTGGCCTCTGTGTGTGTCCAGTTTTGTGCAGAGGTCTCTCTCCTTGACCCCTGGGCCGCCTGGCGTGTGGGCGGGGCACCGAGCCCCCAAGGAGGACCAAGGTGTCTGCACGGGCCGGGCTGCTAACCTAGCTCTGAGCGCCCAGCACCCCACGCCTGCAGGCATTTCTGCACGATGTTCTGGAGGCTTCGTGGCATAGGCCCGGTCAATCATTAGCTCTGTCTGCAGCCCCTGCCCCTCTCTGGGGGATGGCCCGGCAGCCGACGACTCCACGCTTCCAATCCACCAGCCCCCGAGGCTACCCGAGCCACCTCCTGGTGTTCTAGGCCCCTGGGGACTCTCACGGGTATCAGGAGCCCGGGCAGATGTCGGTGTGCGTCCTGGTCTCAGGACAGGAAAAGCCGTCCAACTTCTTCGTGCTGCACGGTTGTCACAAAAGTGGCGGAGTTGGGTTTTCCTGGAAGAGATGTATGAGTCACGTTTTGATAGAATTTCAAATGATGTGAATTTTTCTAAGGTCGTGAAAGACCTAGGGCTCTGCTGTCCTTAGGAAGCGGGAAGCTGGCAGAGTGCTGCGCCTGCCGTGGCTCACCAGGGTGCCGTGAGGCCAGCCCTGCGGTGGAGACGCAGGTGCGGGACGCGCCCTCAGCCACAGGCGCTGTCCACCGCCCAGGGGAGCCTCGGTGTGGTGGAGGGCAGTGGGCGGGAGGCCCAGCGCCCTACTGTCTGTTGTCACCAGCTTTGGTGAAGGTGCTCTTTGGGACAGAGGTACGTGCTGGGGCTGCCAGAGACCTTGCTCCTTTCGCCCAGTGAGCCTGTCGGCCCGCAGTGTGGTACACTGGGCAGAGTTGCTTGGTGGTCCGGGCAAGATGGCTCTGGTGGGCACCGCGGCGGGTGGCTTCCTGCTGGCCGGGAGGAGGGGCCAGCGTGCAATGGGGCGCGGGGGTGGGGTGGGGTGGGGGCTGCTGCAGCAGCTCAGGCGGACAGCGTGGGACCGGGGCCCCTCTCACTCCCTCCCCCTGCACTCTCCCTCTTGTCTTCGGTCAGTTTTTACGGCACGGGCCTCATCGCCGGCCACGGCTTCACCAGCCCCGAGCGCACGCCCGGCCTCTTCATCCTGTTCGACGATGACCGCTTCGGGTTCATCTGGCTGGAGCTGAAGTCCTTCAGCCTGTACAGCCGGGTGCGGGCCCCCTTCCGGAACGCGGAGGCGCCGTCCCCGCGGGCTTTCGAGGAGATGCTGAAGACCATCCAGTCCCTGACCTCCTGACGGGCCGCTCCCTGCAGGCGGCTCCCGGGCCCCCGGACCCTGCCGCCCGGGTCAGGAGGCGGCACGCACGTTGGAGATCCTGCCTTCTGACCACAGCACCCACCTCGTAGGAGTCTCGGCCCAGCCGCCCCAAAACTCTGTGCGGAGTGCGCGACATGTGCCCGGCTCAGGGGCTCGGGGAGGCTGACTGAGCGCGTCCCACGGAAGGAAGGACCCGGGACGGAGCCGACGGGGCGGGCTGGCCCCACAGTTCTGCGAACAGCTTGGCCCGAGACCCTGGGCTTGTCCTTGGCCTGCTGGTCGTTTTCTAGGGCCAGGCAGAGTGACCCTGGGGGCTGGCGATCGGGGTCGTGTGTGAGGCGAGTGGCCGTGGCTGTGGGCTGGCAAGGATCTGGGGCGAGGGCCTCTGAGCTGAGCAGAAAGGGGGTTCCGGGGGGCCTGGTGTGTTGGGCCAGGACCCTGGACTGAATGCCTGTGTGTTTACTAACCTGCTTGGAGTTTAGACAGCTTTTCACCTCTGATCTGTTGGTGAGTCGGCACCGTGGGGTCACTGGTCCGAGTCAGTGGGGAACGTTGTATGGGGGGCTTTCAGTGGGCAGCTGGGAGGCCCTGGCCTCCCTCCAGCTCTAGAATCTCCACCTTTGCTGCGGCCAGTTCGAGGCCAGGCATGTGTTTGCACACCCCCACCCGGCTCCTGCACACGCTCTGGTGGTGTGAGACCCTGAGCTGAGCCCCTTGCCCCAGAACCTTCTTCAGAAATCTGCAGGGCCACCCCTGAACTGGCCCTGCCTCCTCCCGGTTGCTTAGCACACGTGGGGGCTGCTCTTGGGCATGTGAGAGCAGCAGAGTGGTCGCACAAGATGACTTGGGGGCCCCTTTGTGCGCAACAGGGCAGCTTTCCAGAAAAGTCACCCCATGCATGTGGAATGCACTTTGGGGACGAGGGCCTCCCAGGATCCTCCAGGGTGGACACCCTGCGCACAGACGTTTTCGCCGGTGGGTGCCTGTGACCCGCGGACACTTGCGTTTGGGGACCCGCTGTTGTGAGGTCTCTGCCGACCTTAGTGTCTCCTGAAGAGCCCTGATGCACGCGGGTCCCTGGGAACTAAAGCCTGCTGCGCCCCCAGCCTGCAGAGCGCGGGCACCGTGCTGTCCTTCCGGGGCAGGGGCACACCCCGTCACCTGCCTGTGGCTCGTCCTTGCTGGGTGGACCGTGCTGCACCCTCGTGTGGGGACAAGGGACCCCAGGGGACAGGGCAGCTTTGTGGTGCCTTCATGTAGAGACCAACCCGAGACGCCCCATGAAGCGTCCTGTTTTCCTGACGAGTTTCTCCCCGACTGGCCGTTTTGTTGTTTTTTTTTTTTAAATAAAAATTCCCTACTGCTCTGGCTTCAGTACGTTTGGCAACTTTGAACTTCCTTTGCTTCCCAGAATCATAGAAGTGATAAGCTCTGGGGCATGGCCCCTAAAAGGCTGACCTTCTAGGAGGTTCTGTCCAGACCCTGATGCGGAGGGAGGCACGTGCAGAAGGGGGTGGGGCTGCTCCTGCCTGGCCCTCGGAGATGCCGAGGCTCGCCCCCGCACGCTGGTGGGACCTGCAGTCGGGCTGAGGCGTGGTCCACGCGTCCCCACCTCCATCCCCTCGTGCTGCTCCCTGCGCAGCGGCGACCACAAAGCCTTGGGGAGAGCAGTGCAGGGCCCGCGGGCTGTGCGGCTGCTGCGCTCCTCGCTTGGCCCAGGCCTGAGGCTGCTCCGTCTGAGGCCTCGCCTCATCCTTGAAGCCCACTCGGATTGAAGATGAGCCTTTCGGAGGAAAAACCAGTCTGAAACCCAGACAGTGGGACCTGCCTCTGGGGCGTGGGCCTCTACTCGGTTTCCACTCGCAGTGGCTGTTGGCTGCATTCACATTGGCCCGTCTCTGGCGTCCGCCAGGGCCCCGAGGGCTGGTGGGACCGAAGGGCAGGCAGTGGCCTGGGTGACGCCAGGTGGAGCCCGCAGTGCTGGACGGTGAGGGCTTGGCACCTGCGCAGCCGGGGGCCCAGAAAACGTGTTTCCGGCTTGGCGTACCTGGGCCAGTTCTGGTTTCCAGCTCGTCGGTGAGTGTGCAGGGTCCATGCAGACCTGCCCCAGCAGGTGTCCCTCGCGACGGAGTGGGCACCCCGCTCGTCAGGAGGTGAGGATTCGGACAGTGTGAAGACACGGTTGGAGGCATAATGGCAGCTGGGGTTTTGGTAAAGCAGGTCCCAAAAAGGATCCTGAATGACCCAGTTTAGGGACCATCGACACCCACGTGGTGTGATTGGGGGAAGGTAGCAGGTGGATCTGGGTTGGTCTTCGGATATTTTCCTCCGGTTGGTGCCGCTGAGCCACCGTGTTGCCGGGGATTCTGTTGTGCTTTGTGGCAGGAGCCTCGGGTGTGTCCCAGCAGGCCTGGGCACGTGCTGTCCTGGACTCGCCAGGACATGACCGGATGTGATTGGAGATTTCAGACGTGAGTTTCCGGATTCCTCTGTATTGGGGCTGACGGTTCCCTGCATGAGGCCGTTGCAAATGGCCTTGATTTCTTGGCTGTGGGACTCAGGCCTGGTGGTCTCCCTGGTTAAGATGGCCCACCCAGCCCCAGCCCGTCAAACCTGGTGAGTGGTGGCAGTTGCAGAATCCTCCCTCCCATGGTCCAGACGGCGCCTCCCTGGCCTCCCCCCTTGGTCCCTCCCTCTGGGTGGCTGGCTTCCTTGGCCGCAGCCACCTGCACATCCCTCCCCTCCTGTCCCCATTCAGGCGTTCCTCCTGGCCATGGTGGGGCGGGGGGGGGGGGCTGCCACAGGGGGCTAGGGTTAGGAGCAGGCCAGCCTGCGTTTTTGCTTCGTGCGGAGCAAACTCCGAGCTGGGGCTGCCATGGCTGACCTCCTCCTGGCCTGAGAAGCCAGCACGGTTTACTGCTGTGGCCCTCCCACCCCGGTCAGCCAGCTGTGGCCCCCACCCGTCAGCTGCTCCCCCCACCCCGGTCAGCCAGCTGTGGCCCCCCCACCCCGGTCAGCTCCTCCCCACCCTGGTCAGCCAGCTGTGGCCCCACACCCCCGGTCAGCCAGCTGTGGCCCCACACCCCCGGTCAGCCAGCTGTGGCCCCCACCCGTCAGCTCCTCCCCCCGTCAGCCAGCTGTG
>NC_043715.1:1945731-1946974 GCF_006229205.1 Suricata suricatta
TTACTTGGCCAACTCGGTTGTGGGAGTCTTGGGCTCTTTGAGCCCCTTGTGCCCACGGTGTCTGGTGTGTCGGGGACGAGCACCCCGTGTAGACTCGGTGCCTGAGGAGGCTGTCCTGCTGTGTGGGACATGGCACAGGCATGTGCTCGTGCAGCCCCCCAGTCCACGGCCGATGCCAGTGCAGACATATGCTACCCTCCCCGTCTTTGCTTTTGGGAGATCTGGAATGTAACCCGCCTACACGTTCTCAGAAGCGTTGAGTGAGTAGAGAAAGTCACAGTGCCGTCGGTTTGCCTGAAGCTATGCACGGGGACGGGACGGTGCCAAATTATGAGTACTCGGTGGCCTGCAGGCCAGCCTTCAGGAGGCATCGGTGCCTGGTGGCGACACCGAGGCTTGGTCCTTTCTGGGCTCACAAGGAGACCAGCCAAAACCTAGAAAGGGGACAGAACCTGTGCTTTTTTAGTCTAATTTTGCTTTCAGTGGTTATTGGAGATCACGTAGCCTACTTGGAGAAGAGACACGTTATGCTGCTTGATCTTGAAGTCTCACGCCCTGAGAGCCACAGGTGAGGTGCCTGTCCCTCCCAGGGATCTGCTCTGCTGTCGCTTGGCTGGAGCTGGGGTGATGCAGGGCCACACCCCCTGGAAGCCGCTGCTGTGAGCCTGCGCCCAGCCCTGTCACCCGGACAGGACCTTGTGGGGCTGTTTCCCCATAAACCAGTTTTTGAAACCCTGTTGTGTGCTTTGTAATTGTTTCTTTTTGGATGTGATCTAGAACCATAAGCAACCTGAGGCGGGGGGCTGAGGGCTGAAGGAGGGGGCTGGATCCTAGCGGGGTGGAGGGGGCCCCTGGGAGCCTCTCACATCTGGACTTGACTAAGTTCCAATTTTTCCTGTTGTGGAATGAGGTGGTAAGTGATCCCTTGGAATCCAGAGCACAGTAGGTCTCCAGATCCCTCTTGACCTTGGCCTGATATGTGTCCCCATCCCTGAGCAGTGACCCAGAGGGAGCGGGGGCCACGGTGGGATTTTTCTTAGGCTGAATTCAGAGAGTTTGCCTTTTCTGAGTGCAGGATAAGAACGGCTGGATGGAAGAGGGTGGGGCTGTGCCGTGATAGGCACACAGCTGAGGGCCTCATTTCTGGCTCTTTTCTCGGTTTGTGAAAGGAATCTTGGAAAAAATGCAAGCATTTAATATAGGAGGTAAAAGAAACTTCCGTTCTCTCTTGGGTAGGAGGAGT
>NC_043715.1:1947074-1949214 GCF_006229205.1 Suricata suricatta
GGGCTCGAACCCACGAATGTGAGATCTGACCTGAGCCGAAGTCGGAGGCTTAACCGACTGAGCCACGCAGGCGCCCCATCACGACATTTTCATACCACAGGTACACCGTGTGTGCTTGCATCCACACAGGCACATGGTGTCCCAGGGGCAGAGGGAGGCCCGGCTCTCGACCTCGGAGCCCCCAGGAGCGCTGGCTGCCGAGCTGAGACGGACCGCTGGTGGAGGTGGGAGGCACCGTGCCGGAGGCGGCCAGGGGTTCGGTAAGAAGAGGCCTGGTCTGGGGAGTAGATCTGACTCGTCGTGCAGCCTCGCTGCTGGGCTGAATGCAGCCTCGGGAGTTGCACCTGTTAGTGGTTCGACCCTGGGGCCCACCTCAGCAGCACGCTGTGACCACTCTGTGGACAACAGGTGCCCAGACTCTGGCTCAGCGCTGCTGCCACCCCCACCTGGGGGCTCAGGCGGCAGATGGGGGAGCCCTAATAAGCGAGCAGGGGATGGGCAGGGCAGCCCTTCCGCAGACTGTCATTCAGAGCAGCTGCTGGGCACCCCCGTGGACCAGAGGCCAGTGAGTACCTACACACAATTCCTGTCCTCTTCTCTGGCTCCTTCCAAGACCCGGGATGGGGACAGAGCGTACCTAGCCCGGGTAGATGGCTCTCATCACCATGGAGCATCTCTGCCCTCCTGCCAACGTTCCCAGAGCGCTGTGGGCATGGGGGGACCTGGTGTGGAGCCCCTCCTAGAGGATGCTCTCCTCTCATGGGAGGCACTAGGACATGGGTCTTTGGCTGAGACAGTGACAGGCATCTGGAATGAACAAACTCTCCCAGAGCCCGGCTGTCTGGCTGGGGCTGTGACCCTCTGAGGCGCTCTGATGATGCTAAGGATGGTGGTGGCGGTGGCATCTCCCGGCAGAGTGCAGGACACGGCGAAGGAGAAGGAAAGGGAGACGGAGGTGCTGAGGTCACACAGCTCCCTGAAGAGAGCTCTAGAACGGTGCGGCAGAAGAGGCAGGGAGAGGAAGGCGTGATGCTGGAGCCTGCGACCCAAGGAAGGGTAAGGATGTGGGGCAGGAGACCTGCACAGAACGACACCCACATGCAGGGCCCCAGTCTGGGTGAAAAAGGGAGTTCTGTCTCCAGGGAGCCATGCGCACAACACGCTGCAGGAGTCCGCGGCACCTGGCAGGACTTGACCCAGACTGGGCTGGGAAGGGGTCCTTCAGGAGACCCCAGAGTGTTCCCAGTGAGGAACATGGGCACGTGACTCTTGATCTCGGGGTTGTGAGTTTGAACCCCTTGTTGGGTGTAGAGATTACTTTAAAAAGTTTGGGGGCACCTGGGTGGCTCAGTTGGTTAAGTGTCCGAATCTTGACCTCAGGGTTCGGAGTTCAAGCCCTGTGTTGGGCTCTGCAGGGGCGCGAAGTCTACTTATAAGGGAAAGTTTGAAAAAAAAATTTTTAATCTTGTTTTTACCCAACCCACGGGATTTAGCTTTGTCGAACCCCTTTTCTGGGCCTGTCATGGGTCAGTCAGGCAAGGTTATTCTGTGACAACAAACTTCAAAACAGAATCACAACTTGTGGATTGTTTTCTGGGTTGGCAACAATACGGGCTTTTGTAGTCACAAGGTTCTCCACGATGTGGCGGGGTCTGGCCGTGCCTTCTGGCAGACCAGTGTCTTTGGAGTGTATACCTGGGCAAGGATCTGCTTGGTTACAGGCTATCCATGCAGCTGTTTAGGTTTTGCAAACGTTTCCGAACGGTTTGCCAATATAGTTAGGTCGATTTTGTGAGCAATGTATGAAGTTCCACCTGCCACATCCTCAATAAAGCTGGTATTTGTTAGTCCTCCTAGCCATTCCTTGGGAGCGGAGGGAGACAGGGGCAATGAGGGGCTATTCTTGACATGAGACAGCAAGACATGTGTGCCACAGCTGCCTTCCATGCTGCAGGGACGTTCCTGTCGGCTCAGAAGGAGAATGGAGACTCCGAAGCAGGCAGAGAAGAGAGAGCTGTAATAAACTGCTAGGTTAGTGGTGAGATTCGTGGACAATTTTGTCATTAGCTATTCAGAGACCAGTGACACGCACGTGCAGGGGCGATGTTCGAACTACACGGGGCAGCTAATATGGCAGGGG
>NC_043715.1:1949314-1959447 GCF_006229205.1 Suricata suricatta
CTCAGCCTCTGGGCTGGGGACTGAGCGGTGGGGACAGGGAGACGGGGATGGGTCCTTAAGGGACTAGGATGCAGTCACTACCAGCAGGGGGAGGATGCGCGCAGACTCCGCATCCTGTGATTTCGGAGGCGGCCGCTGGGTGTGCAGAGTGAGCGCCGTGCCCCGAAGCTGTAATAAAATAGCAGTAATGGTGATTATCACCGTAAAAACGAGACCCCAAAACACCGAGTCACTCCCACGGCCTCCATGGTACAGAACCCGCACACATCACTGTCAGGGGAAACGTCGCTCTGCTTTGTGTTCCGTTTATGCCACTGAAGACCCCGTATGGCAGTTCTAACAGTTTGTTGCAGGGGTAGGGGGTTAGGGGGGATAATGGGGAAGGGTAACCCGGTCTGTGTGGCCCCCACATGCTTTTGTCATCCCAGAGACAAAGCATTCAGGTTGTGCTGGAAGGAGTTTCATTTAGTGCACAGTTTTGACGGTGTCTTCCTGCAGGACCCCAAGTAAGCTTGGGGGTGTCCTGGGTGTGGTGGTTGGAGATCATGTCTTGGGACAGGCTCAGCGGGTTGGAGCATTCTTTCTTTCCTGAAGGGCCTAGCACAAGTTTCGCGGGAGCGTGCGTGAAGCAGGGAGGTTTGGGAACGTGGGATTTTGCAGTAGGCTGGCATTCAGGGCCCCTAGATGTCAGGGGCATGCCCACCCTCGCTTCTGTGGTCGGCCCCTGCCCCTCTTGGTCTCAGAGGGATGACCCCACCCTCCCTGAGGCTTAGTGACACAGGTGTCTGTTGCAAGAAATCTGGCCCAGTTCCTTGCCCAACAGTCCTGTCCCTCAATGTACACAGAGCCCAGAACTTTCTAAGCCTTCCTGTTCTTGTTTTCTAGGAAGAGCACATTTCAGATCTTTGGGAAAGAAGTGTGCCTCATAGGTCATTTGGTAAGGAAAGCAAACCCTCAGCGACTATGCCCCAAGTCCGACATGCCCGTGGGTTGGGGAGAGTGGGGAATGTGGGGGGGGGGCCCACCGTCTCTGTGTAGGGCCGCCCACTGCCTGCCCCACCGCTGGCTCCGCCCGACTCTTCAGATGGGGATTCAGGAGGCCTGGGAGAGCGGCACTTTTCCCTGATGCACCAGCTCTGGGCTCGGGCTTCGACGTCCTGCCCCGCGAGAACGACTTCCTGTCTCCTTTGTGGTGTGGGCGGGGGAGCGCCCCGTGGGTCAGACGTGGACGCCTTGGCAAACGTGAAGCGCTGGGGCAGGTTGACAGAAGCGCGGAAAGGGCAGCCCGACTGCAGTTGCTGGTACTTCCCCGCCGCGCTCACGGCAACGAGGCCGTGAATGCCGAGCAACGCGCTGGTCCTGCCGGGCTCCGACTAGATGACGCTGGAGGGGCAGCCCCTTGCTGAGCGGCAGAAGGAGCTGCGGCCCCTGCTCCCTGCCCCTGAGGGGCAGCCCCTTGCTGAGCGGCAGGAGCTGCGGCCCCTGCTCCCTGCCCCTGAGGGGCAGCCCCTTGCTGAGCGGCAGAAGGAGCTGCGGCCCCTGCTCCCTGCCCCTGGACGCCCTGCAGGTGCCCTGGCTCTCTCTGAGCATTGAAGGACTGTTCCAGAGCATTCCTCGGCTCCCGTTGCTAAATGTAACAGCACGTTTAATTCTGTCTTTTCTCGCTCTTGCTCAGATGTGTCCCGTCCCCAGCACTGTCCAGGAGCCCGTCTGCTGTGAGTGCCAGGCCAGGTGCGGCGGCTGCCTGCCGGTGCCCAGGGCCGAGGCGGCCTTGCCTTACTGGGTTCCTTTGTCCCTCAGACCCCGAAGGAAGGTGGGTGACTTGAGCCAGGGCTTCTTCCCCTGAGTCCAGGGTGGACTTAAGGGGACCAGTCACCCCTCAGCATCATAGATAGTACATGAGGGATGCTTTACAATTTCTGGGAGACAGTTGGTGTTTTACTTTAAATCAGGGTTTTTTGAGAAACAAGATTTTAAAAAAGTTTTTTTTATGTCTTTATTATTTTATTTTGAGAGACAGAGACAGAGTGAGTGGGGGAGGGGGAGAGAGAGAGGGAGACACAGAATCAGAAGCAGGCTCCAAGCTCTGAGCTGTCAGCACGGAGCCCGCCGCGGGCGTGAACCCATGGACTGTGAGATCATGACCTGAGCCGAAATTGGACACTTAACCGACTGAGCCCCCTGGGCGCCCCGAGAAACAAGATTTATGGAGTTGAGATTGACGTGTGACAACCACACGTGTGTGAGGTGGACAGGCTGCTAAGCCCAGAGCCGTGCACCGTGGAGCCGGCGCTGCTGTTGAGCTGCCATGCGTGTACACACAGCCCTGCAAGGTCACCTTGGGCCCCTTTGCAGCTGCACCTGCCCCTCCCGGCCCCACCGTCCCCGCAGCCGCTCATCTGTTTCTGCCAGCCCTTGTTTCCTTGGATTTACATAAATGGAGTCATGTGGGGGTACTGGGGCTTCCTCCCCTGTTTGAGCTCCGTCGTGAGGTCGCTGAGTCGTGCTGGCGAGTGCTCTGTCAGCTGAACCGGCCACGGTGGAGACACTCGTCCCCTCAAGGATGTTCACATTGTTTCCAGAAGTTTTGTCTGTTAGCAGTAAGGCTGCTGTGAACGTTTGTGTACAAGTCTTTGTGTGAACGAGCCTTCGTTTCTCTTGGGCGAATTGTTGGAGCACGTCCGAGGGGTATGTGTGACTTTTTAAGACACTGGCAACTGTTTTCCAAAAACGGTGGTGTCATTTGACATCCCACCAGCAGTGTATAAAGTTCCAGTCCCTCCACGTTTTCAGTGACACATGGTGTGGTCGGTCTTTTACATTTCAGCCATCTTAATAGGTGTGTGCCTTGTGGGTTTTGCTTGTATTTCCTTAGTAACTCGTGATGCTGGGGTCTCCTCCGTGTGCTTTTGCCATCTTCATGTCTTACTTAAAAATTTTTTTTCTTTTAACGTTTATTCATTTTTGAGAGACAGAGAGAGACAGGGTGTGATCAGGGGAGGGGCAGAGACAGGGAGACGCAGAATCCAAAGCAGCTCCAGGCTCCGAGCTGTCAGCACAGAGCCCGACGCGGGGCCCGAACCCACAAACTGTGAGATCATGACCTGAGCCGAAGCTGGATGCTTAACTGACGGAGCCCCCCAGGGGCCCCTGCCATCCGCACATCTTACTTGATTTGTAGGTGTCTCTCCAGATATTTTGCCCATTTAGGAAAATTGGGTTGTTTGCTTTTATTATTGAGTTTTGAGAATTCTTTATATATTCTGGATATGTACATTCTTTATGAGATAGTTAATTTGCAAATATTTTTCCATGTTTTTGACTTGTCCTTTTATTCTCTTGTCGGGATCTTTCGCAGAGCATCTGTTCTAAATTTTGATGAAGTGCAGTTTGTCACTTTGACCTTTTCTGGATCTTGCTTGGGTGCACCCTCCTCCCTCTCCCCCTGTGCCCTCCCTCCTCCATCCCTGCCAACACAGCAGTGGCACATACTTCCTAAGCATTTCTAAGAAATCTTTGCCTAAGCCAAGGTTGGAAAGGGTTCTCCTGTGTTTTTTTTCCCTGAAGTTTTATAGTTTATAGTTTGTGTTTAGGTTTGTGGTCCATTTTAAGCTGATTTTTTTTCTATGGCTTGGAGGTAATTTTTTATTTGTTTATTACAAAAAAAAAATTTTTTTTTTAAGTTTATTTTTGAGAGAGAGAGTGAGAGAATGAGCAGGGGAAGGGCAGAGAGAGAAGGAGACACAGAATCCGAAGCAGCTCCAGGCTCTGACCTGTCAGCACAGAGCCTGGACACAGGGCTTGAACCCATGAACCTCGACATCATGACCTGAGTCAAAGTTGGCCGCTCAACCGGCTGAGCTTCGGGGTGCCCTGACTCATTGCTACTTTTTCAGGACACTGCTGACTTTTGTGTTTCGGTCTTGTTTGCACAGAATTGCTTTGCCTCCTTTATTCAGGTGGCACGTTTGGTAGATTCCGTTGGATTTTCTACATAGATGATGGTGTCACTGCAGAGAGAGGATTTCCTTCCTTCCTTTCCGGTTGGATGCCTTTTACGGCTTTCCCTCGCCTTCTCCACCGACTAGAGCTTCCAGCACACCCGTGAGCGCAGGGGCCGGACGGCCTTGTCGTCCCCGTCATCTTAGGGGGCCGTGATCGGGTTTCCCTCATGAAAGGTGAGGTTAGCCGTTGGTTTATGTGCCGCGTGTCAGGCCGAGGAGGCTCCCGTCTATTGCTGGTTTGCCCCGAGTTTGTATCCAGAAGGAATGTTGAGTGTTACCTGTGTCTGTTGAAATCAGAACTTGGGGGGGTTGTTAATATGATGAGTTACTTCGATGGACTTTCAAAAGTTAAACTGTTTCCAAAGAGAAATGGTGTTCTATTCTCCTGATATATTTGCTCAGCACTTCTGTGCGCGTCTTCACGAGGGGTGTTGAGCTGCCTTCTCCTTGTTTCCCTTTGGACTAGGCGGTGCCGCCCGGGGAGACTGAGGTGAGAAGCAGGCGCTCAGCTCAGGTTTCCGGAAGGCTTTGTGTGGGGCCCGCACGGGCTCTGCCCTTAGGGCTTGGGAGGACTTGCAGTGAGGCCGTGCGGGGCTGGCGCTGGGGAGGTTTTTAACTGCCAACGTCATCTCCTTCATAGAGACCGTGTTATTCATGTGACCTGCCTCTTGCTTAGTGACCCTCCCGGAACCTACCCTTTACTTCAGCGTCCGATTTGTCGGCATGTTCCTCATCATATTTTCTAGTTACCCTTTTAGTATCGGTAGAATCTGCATGAGGCCATCTCTCATTTCTTGTTTTTTAGTAGATTCTTAAAGGGTCAGAGGCTTGAAGGTGACTGAGTCACATTGTTCCAGACGGTGATGATGGCTCAGTCCCTCCTGTTGGTCAGTGTATCATTTGAAAGTTGGTCGGGGTAGGTATGCTGTACTCCTTAAAGGATGGGCAAACTGAGGTCCGGAGAGGGACAGGGGTTTTTCCAAGGCCACATAGTCAGCAGCAGGTGAGGGATTCGAGTCTATGACCCTCCCCACTGAGTTGTGCTGCTGGGCGTCAGGGAGGGGGTGGCCCTGCGCAGGACGGAAGGAGGGCCTCATGTCTTCCCGAGGGTCCCCCCGCCTACATCCGTTCTAGCTCTGCCTGGCCATTTTCTGATCTGAAGCCCCATGAGCTTTTATAAAATTTCCCCCAAGTTTTTTTTTTTTAATTTTTTTAATGTTTTATTTATTTTTGATGCAGAGAGAGACAGAGCATGAGAGGGGAAGGGGCAGAGAGAGAAGGAGACACAGAACCGGAAGCAGGCTCCAGGCTCTGAGCTCGCTGTCAGCACAGAGCCTGACATGGGGCTTGAACCCACGAACGTGAGATCTGACCTGAGCCGAAGTCGGAGGCTTAACCGACTGAGCCACCCAGGCAGGCGCCCCCCCGCCAAGTTTTAAAATTTATTTTGAGAGAGAGAGAGAAACTGGCAGGGCAGAGAGAGAGAGAGAGAAAGAGAGAGAGAGAGAGAGAGAGAGAGAGAGAGAGAGAATCCCAAGAGGGCTCTGTGCTGTCAGTGTGGAGCCTGATGCAGGACTTGACCTCACAAACCATGAGATCATGACCCAAGTGGAAGTCAAGAGTTGGATGTTCAACCGACTGAAGCACCCAGGTGTCCCTGCCGCCCAAGAGCTTTTAAAACTGTGCGTCTGGGCCTGTCGCTCCCCCGTAGCCTCTCATTTCTGAGTATGGACTGAAGTCCCTGACGAAGTTCCTGGGGTCCTTCCTGATCTTGCCCCCCAGCCGCCTAGGCTCCAGCCTCCTTTCCACTGGCCCCCGCAGGCTCCTCTTCCAGCAGGGGGCGGTGTTGGGTGCCAGCAGCGGAGCTGCCCCGCAGTGGGTTCCACCAGGGTCTTTGGCGGAGAGAGGATTCTTCTAGGACTGGCTTCGCGGCTGGATGGTGTGTTTAATGATCTGGTTTACTCTCACCTTCACTCCGGGTGTTGGCGCTGCCAGCGGGCGTGCTCCGAGATGGCGGCCGTGGGTCTCCCCGCACACCGTGACCCACGTGGCACAGAGGAAGCCTTGATGAGGTCCTCCTCTTTCCGGGGGGCGTGGAAGACCGACTCTCGTCTCCTTTTCGTAATCGGGAACAATTCCCAGAAGCCCTGGCCGACTTCTTCCTTCCTTGTCCTCACCCCCCAAGACGCGGTGCTGGCAGAGCCCTGGCTGCCCGAGGCTGACCCCTGGGCACTGGGCCCCTTGGGCAAAGTTAGGTTCTTTTAACAGGGGGTGGTGGGGAAGGGCTGTGGTAGGGGCCACCCAGAGGGTCTGCCGGGGCGTTCCTTCCGGCGCATGCTCAGGGGTGGGGTGTGGGTGCGAGCTGCCGGGGCAGCACCCTGGCGGCAGGCGGGAGGGGTGGACGGCGGTTCCCGGGTCCTCTGGAACCTGTCCCTGCTCCCCCTCTGGATGAGCCTGCGGCCCCCTGGCCTCCCCGGGGGACCCTCTGGGCTTCGTGCCACGCCCACACGTGCTGTCTGGTGGTCCTCGGCCTCGGGAAGGCGACAGGGTCCCCTCAGAAGGAGGTTTTACTGTCTTTTATAACGTGCGACACAAGCACATGGTGGGAACTTCCAGGACACGAAGGGGTGTGGTGAGCGCCCCCCCTCCCCGGGCTGCCCCGCGGGGTCTGCAGGTGAGCGTGCAGGTGCTTCTCCACTGGCGACCTGGGGCTCGACGCCCGGACGCCTGGCAGCCACTGTCGTGGGTCGGGAGTCGAGGGGCTCGCTCAGCTGGGCAGCCCGGCCCCACCTCTCCCCGATCCCGGGCTGGCACGGCGGGGCTGCTGTCGCTTCCTCGTCCTCCCGAACCAGGGCTCAGCCTACCGGAAGTCCGGGGCGGGCTCCACGCTGTCCCTCTGCTGGAAGGAACGGGGGTCTCAGGGCACAGGGCGGCGCTGTGGAGAGGGCACGGAATGTGGCCAGGGCCGGCCCCCCACTACTCGGGCACGTAGATTTTCTGTAAAAAGCGCGCACAGCAGCCGGGGTGCCCGCGGGCTGCGCCTCCTACCTGCCGTCACGTCTCTGTGCTCATTTGCGTCAGGACGGGGGAGTCCGCCTCTCTCTTTCCACCCGCTGCCCCGTTCCCTGCTGTCCCCGGGTCCCACCTTTATTGTCCCTCACAGACGGGCATTCAGGCTGTCAGGCCCCTACGGCCAGTTCTGCTGCTGGCCGCCTTTGTGATCCTCGCTTTCCAGATGCACGTGCGTCCCAGAGTGGAATTGCTGGGTCCAGCGCTGTCCTGCTTAGACTCTGACCCGTGTTTTCAGGAAGCTGGCACAGCCCACTTTATAGCCAAGACCGCCGAGGCTCCGAGGGGCTGAATGTTGTGCCCAGGGGCCACTCCTGGAGGCCTCCGGGCTCAGGACAGAGCCACGCCTCCTGACTGCAGAGATGCAGGCGGTCCCCTGGGACTGTGCCCCTCGGCTGGGTAGTTGGGCTGTGCTTGGTGGGGGTACAGAAGAGAACTCCCCAGGGCCCTGTCCCAGCAGTTTCTGGGGCACTACCCCTTCGGACTTTGTCTTCCCTTCCTCTCTGGTAGATCCCAAAGATGGTCCAGTTTTATACCCCCCAAACCGACAAGGCATGCCCCTGCCCATGCCACTGCTTTGGGGGCCGCCTCCCGGTGCCTAGGGATCAGGCTGTGATGCCCTACTGGGTGCCTCAGGTCCTGAGGCCTCGCACGAAGGTAAGAGGGGGGCTCACGGCAGCGAGGCCCGACAAGGACCGGAGTCGGGGTGGAGGGTGCAGGGCTCTCTCTCCACAGCGGCCTGCAGGGTCTCCTGGAAGGCACAGCAAAGGCCGCAGAGTGCATGAGGGGGGCATGTGCGGGGTAGGGCAGGCTTGGTGTCCTGGGGGGTGCCCGGAGGATGGATCACACTGCCCTCTGAAGGGGACACCCATGGCTGCTGCCATCATGGGTGCCGTCTCTCCTGCCCCCTTCCTCCCGTCTCCCCTTGCCTCCCCTCCTGCTCCAGCTCCTGCATCCCAGGGGGCACTTGGAGGAGCCGGGAAGGACCACAGCTCTGAGCTTCTGTCCTCACTCTTCAGCTCTGTCTGCCCGCCCCCTCCCCGGGCTCTGGGTTCCAGGGCAGCCACTGCTGGGGCGGTTGGCTGGGCCCGGCTCTCCTCAGCCCATGGCCCTGGTCTCCAGTGCATTTCAGGTGTCCTGGGTGGCCAGTAGAAGCTTCCTTCCGCTTTCGCCCACTTCCCAGTTGCTGGTCTGCTGTCATCAAGTAGCGAACTGTCCCTAGAATTTAGACTCCAAGGCCTTTTAAAAGAGGACCTTGGCTTGCATCCTGAGCTGGTGACAGCCCTTTCCTGGTGTCTAGGCCAGATCACTGGGCCCACCCCGCGGCGCATCACCAGGCCGGGGCTGGTGCATCTGCCACGCTCTTTCCTTCTAGGTGGTGAGAAGGCAGCAGAGTTTTAAAGGCGTTCAAGGTAACGGAGTGTACGTGTGTGTCATCCCCTCTCGCCGCCCGAGGGAGCGGGGTCTCCTGGTGGGGTTGGGGAGACCTCTCTCCTCCACACGTGTCTGTAAAACAGAGATGGCTGTGGGCACACACCCCCCCTTTTCTCCCACTTCTTGCTCGGCGTCCCTCGCCACCCCCATTTCCCCGTCGCACCCAGAGCGCCTTACCCTCTGCAGCCCATCTGCAGCGGCTCTCGGGACGCAGCCCCTTTGCAGCCTGGAGGTAGACGGCGTCTGAGGCGTGTTTTCTGTTAAGCTCTAACCTTCTATAGTTCGTGACAGAGCGGGTGTGCCTGTGTGGGGGTGGGTGTGTACACACACGTATACACGTGCGCACTAGCACTACCACAGGGACTCACTAATGACACAGCGCCTGTGCTTCCGTGTCCACAGGCAGGACACGCGACGTGTGAGTGACGTGATACTTAGACGTGTATTCGTGTTGCAGTGTGTTTATGTGTGTGTGTATCTGAGACCTAGTGCGCGGGTCTTCACACGTTTACGGCGCGCGTGTGTTTGTGGCCCACCACGTGCTCACACGAGACGGGGGCGTCCGTGCCCACCGTTACGTTCTGTGTCCCTCAAGCCAGTGGGCGGGATTGCTCTGGAAGGTGTTTCCCGGCGCTGACGGCCAACTCGTATGCCGCCTCTGCGTGGCCGGGGGCGAAGGCGCAGGCACGCTTCGTGGCTTGTATCAGGGCCCCCCCACCCCGTGCCCAGCTGTGCCCGTGCTCTGCCCCGCGGGCGGGCACCCTGGCCGGAATCTGTGACGGAGGAATGGATGCATGCCAGGCCGAGGCTGGGCTCTTGGGACGGGCCGGCGGTCCGAGCGGCCCCAGGGGCACAGGACCAGCTGGGAGAGCGCCAGGGACGGAGTGGCCACTGGCCAGCACACCCACCTAGTGCCGCAAAAATACATGTCTCCCCCGGTGATGAAAGTGACACAGTCAGGAGCAGCACAACGCCACACAGCCTTTGAGGGGGCGGTATAGAGACATGTTATTTTTTATTGAGATATAATTGACATATTATATTCGTTTCAGGGGCGCAGGGTAACAATTTGATGCTTAAATACACTGCGAAATAGCCAACACAAGAAGTCTAGTTGACATCTGTCACCTCACCTAGTTACAGATTTTTTTTCTTAGGAGAAGTATTGCCAACGGTCCTCATCACGCTGTAGCTTAGACCCCAGGACTCACTTGATTTCTAGCAGTTTGTACCCTTTGGCCTCTTCACCGCTTCCTCCCACCTGTCAGCTTTTGTGATCGGCGGACCCGCCTGGCGAGCGCGTCGGGGTGATGTCTGGCGGACGCCCCGCCACGTGTCTGTCCTCGGCAAGGGGTCCGACGCAGCGGGAGGGCCTCTCAGGAGCAGGACGGATGTAAGCAGGGCGTGTATTTGAAGTGTGGCACCTGCCCTGGAGAGCACGTGGGCCTTAGGGATGGCAGGAGGGCCCCCGGGCACACAGCAGTGGCCAAAACCTAGGTTGCTGCCGTCCACGCTGTTGGACCCCGTGCGTTGGGTTGGAAACGCTAAAGCCCTGTTTGGGTGAGGATGAGGGTTAGGCGGTGTGTGTCTGGGCTGAGTCACAGGTAACACAGGGGGTGGGGGGGG
>NC_043715.1:1959547-1964685 GCF_006229205.1 Suricata suricatta
CCTGGAGAGCACGTGGGCCTTAGGGATGGCAGGAGGGCCCCCGGGCACACAGCAGTGGCCAAAACCTAGGTTGCTGCCGTCCACGCTGTTGGACCCCGTGCGTTGGGTTGGAAACGCTAAAGCCCTGTTTGGGTGAGGATGAGGGTTAGGCGGTGTGTGTCTGGGCTGAGTCACAGGTAACACAGGGGGTGGGGGGGGGGGGGGCAGGAAGACAGGCAAAGAACCCGAAGAGCAAGCAACACGCCGGCTCAGGTTTCGGGGAGAAGAGCCAGAAATCTCTTTATGAGAAAACCACAGTAGCAGAACAAGAACAGTTTGAGAAACTGCTCCTTTAACTGTATAGTCACACGTTTATGGGTTTATTCTTACTGGTGGTTTTTGGCTGTGAACACTCGGTATCTTCAAGAAGAGCTAAAAGCTGTTTATTGTTGAATCGTGCATCAATTTGATATGTTTTCAGAAACGAGTGTTAACTTTTAGTCGAGTCATTGTTGACCGTTCAGGCAGTTTGTAGGTATCGTGTGCCAGGCCTTAAACCCATTCAGCCTGGAGGTGTTCCCAGGACAGGACCGAGGCCGCGGGTCTCACCGGCCCTGGGACAGGCGGGATCTGACGCCTCTTGAGCTTCATGTGCAGTGATTTAAAGAGATTTCCTTTAGCCTCAAATCCAGATTATTTCCATTTTAAAGAGAAAGTCTGTTTTTGTGCTCTTGCATTTTTCTAGTAAAGAGGGGGCTTTCCTGCTTTTCTTCTCCATGCTTTTGCGGTAGTATTTTTTTTTTTAACAAAGCGTATTTATCGTATTTTGTATTAATCATGCTTTTACACAGTGGCATAGATTAGTAACAGAGTACAATATGGCACATGTGTGGTGCATCTCATGTAGCACATACAGGAAGGGTAATTTGCAGCAGTAGTAAATTAGTGTGATAAACATAAATGAGACGTGACATCGGAAGGGTCACAGGTTGACCGAAGCGGGTCTCAGAAAAGCTCATGTCGGGGTGACGGTGGCACGGGAGCCCCGCCCGTGGTCGTGGACTTCAGGCCCTCAGACAAAGCTCATGTTTCTGTCACCAAGTTCCAGTCCTTCTCAACCTCTCGCCAATCCCGTTTCACCTGGGCGTCACCCACTTGTTTCCCTCCGAAAACAAAGATGAACGTGAATCCTGTGGCAGCTGGATTCTGTGTCCCCTCGAATGGCCGTAAGGGGCAGAGACTCCCGCAGGAGCCCCGTGGTCGGCCCAGAAGGACGTGAACAGCAGGGTCTCCTTCACCTCTGTGAGCGTCGGTCGGTGTCCACCCTCATGGGGCCAGGACCAGCCTTGCTGGGGTACCTGGCATCTCTCTGGGTTCTGGAGGGTTCTCCCACAAGCGGTGTGCAGACGCTGTGCCCACGCTGCCCCGGGCCTGACTCACTTTCTCGCCTAGAGGCCCCGCTGGACTCGCACGCCGGGTACCACCGCTGGCAGATCTGCTGCGAAGGGAGCCTCTTCCTCAAGTGGCGGCAGCTCCAGGCCCTTCACCACCAGGAGCCACTGGCCCCGGGGAGGGGAGTGAGTCCCTCGGTTCCCCTCCTGCCCGTCAGCCTCAGCCTTCTCACCCTCCTGCAGGCCGTCGTGAGGGTCGTGGTGGCCATCCGGTGAGCAGGCACAGGGTGGGGGCGCTGGGGGCCCTGGCCCATCCCCCTCCCAGCCATGTCGGTCAGCGGCCGTGGGCTCAGTTGAACCAAGGATGTGGGAGAACGTGGCTGTGGTTCTCCGAGGGGGTGAGGAGTGGGCGTGGTGGGGTCAGCATGCTGCCGTCCCCCCCCCCCCCCCACCATGCACGTGGTGGAATGGCATCCAGTGCGTCAGAGCTGACGGTGGGCGCTCAGCACCCTGGGGCTCTTCCCTGTTCCCGAGTCCTGTGGTGGCCCCCCACCAGTTCCAGCTTGCACACGTTTCCGTCACGTCAGGGGTGAAAGTGGACCTTAGAACCCACTCACCCAGCCCACCCCTGGGGTGTAAGCCGGGGGGCCTGCAGCCTCTCCCCCAGCCCAGGCCCAGCCCTGGAGGCTCCATTTTGGAAAGCCCTCTCCCCGGCCTCGAACCCACTAGCTGCACACAGGCCTTGCAGACTGGAAACCCAGCCAGCCCCTCCCCCATGAAGGCGTCAGCATGCACCCCCAGGGGACAGGCAGGGGCTGCTTCCTTTTGTCTCTGAGATAGACCCCTGCCCCTGTTCACCTTTCCACTCAGACGCCCCCGTCACACCTGTGTGTCCACACTGGTGCACACACGTATGTAAACAGAAGATCTGCACGTCCGGGTCAGTGGGTCAGTGCACGCAGTTCAAACCTACATATGCTGTCTTGTTTGCTCTTTGTCTGTCTGTCTGCTCCATGTGAGAGGAATGTTCTAGAAAATGTCCAGCATCTGAAAGGGCAGTAGGCGTCTTCTGTCCAGTTCTCTGGTTGTTCACGGCAGGTCAGCTCCCGCCTCTCACCCTGGCCGGAGGCGGGCGGCCCTCTCCCCCTGCGTCCTGCAGTCACGCTCCCTGGTGTTGCCTCTGCCCCTGTGGCTGCAGACGCCGCCGCGGCACACGTCCGCGGACAGGTGCCTGCACGGACCTGGGTGCGTCCTCTGTGGGTCAGGTGCTCTCGGGAAGGGGGCGGGGGCAGGGCCCTGGGAGCTTTGCGTGATCAGTGAACAGGAGTGGGGTTCTTGATACTGTGACGTTGTTTCTTCTTTGCTTTTCGCAAAGATTTCTCTCTTTACCTTTGCCAAGTTGACATCAAGGGTAGGGCTCCCTTATGCCCACTCTGGGAAGAGCAAAGAAGAAGGCCCGGGTGTAGACAATGTATGAGGTGGACAGTCGGGGCAGGCCGAAGGGGGGGCGCTAACGATGCCCTAAGAGGTGTTTGCTTCTGAGCCAGGCTCTTAGGGCAGAGGCTCAGGTCCGAGAGACATACCTTGTCCGGCTGGGGTGTCTCTGGGGTGCCCTGGGAGATCCCTGCAGATCCTGAGATGCGCAGCTGGCTGCCCGTGAGCTGGCCTGGCAGAGATTGGCAGTGGAGGCCTCGGGAGAGTGGGGTGCGCAGGGCCTCCCCAGCAGGGACTCTGGCAGGGCTGTGACGGTCGGGCATGTCCCTCCTAGACGGGGCCGCCTCAGCCTCTGCACATTGGCTTCCACACACAGCTCTGCAAGGCTGGGACTTCTTGCCCATCCACGGGAGAGAGTGGGCTCTGGGGGCCGAGTGCCTGTCCGCTGCAGGGCGTGCGGCTGCGAGGGGGGAGCTCGGTGCCCTGGCTTCACCTCCCTGCACCCTTTCCTGCCTGGGCTCCCCAGGGACCGAGTGCACCGGTGATCTGGATGGCACTCCCCTTTGCTGTGGGGGTGTCCCTGCCTTCCAGCCCACGGGGCTCCCTTACGGGTCCTGCCCAGACACTGTGGGCTCAGCATGGGGCCTGTGCCTAGTGACTGCCTTTCTCTTTGCTTTCCAGACAGTTGTTTTGGTTTTGAACTTGGAATCTTCAGCTACTGTTGAGAACATCCACGAACTTTGCCAATTATAATCAAGTCTTTAATGAAAGTTATCAAGTCAGGAGGAGTCTTCGATGCCCCATTTTCTCAGGTCATATAATTCACACCCAAGTTTGAATCCAAGTTACTTATCATCCGGTGAGGCTGCGGATGCTGGTGACCCCTGAATGCGGCCAATAAATGTTATTTGTGAGACTCCACAGTGGCCCCTTCTTGAGCGAGGGCGTCTGGTTCTCCTTTGTGGGCAGGGGCTCATTCTCCATCTCGGGTCCCTGGGGGCGGGGGGGCTGCCTCTGGCCGGGCCAGTGGGCCCCCCGGATAAGGGCCGGAAGCGGTTGCAGCACCTCTTTTGGGTGGCTCAGGCCTTAAATAGTGACAAATTCTGGGAGTTGAGTTTTGAACCTGAGAGAGCACTCACATCCCACAGACCTCACCTTTGAGATCTGTGTGCGATTCTGAGGATCTGGGTGCGTTGAGGTGGCGCCGCCCTCACCACCGCCTAGTTCTAGCGCCTTGTCGCTGTCCCAAGAGGCAGCCGCGCCTGTGACTCATCGCCCCCCCTCCCTCCGCCCTGCGTCTGGCAGCCACGCCCCTGCTCCGTGACTTTTCCTCTTCTGGACGTTTCACGGGAGTGGAGTCCGGTGACGTGAGGAGCAGGCTGCACACTCAGCCCAGGACCGCCGGGGCACACGCGTGTCCTAGCCCGTGAGGACGCTGCGTGCCTGCCTCTGGCTGCGTGACGTTCTGTGATGTGGATGCAGCGGGGCTGGCCGGCCTTGGGGGGGTTTCCGCTTGTCCGCTTCACTCTGAGCGCTTGTTTCTGTGTGGACACGGATTCCCTCCTCTCTGGTCTGCACCTGCGGGCGCGGCTGGACGGCAGCTGTGCCCTCCTCGGGACCGTGCCGTCGTGTCTTAGTTCCTGCCGCCAGGCGGCTGCTCACACTTCTCCACGCTTGTGACTCCCTGTCCGTCGTCTGGGTGATGGCCGTCCCTGTGGGTGTGGAGCACCGATGGCTGGTCACACTGAGCATCTTTCCGTGATGTCATTGGCCGTTCATGTGTCTTCTGAGAAGGATCCCTGTTGAGACTCCTTGACTGTGTTTTAAGTGGATCACCCCTTTTTTCTGTTGTTGGTGAGTTTGTATTCTGGATTGTTCGAGGTGGGAGGTCCTTATCAGATGCATTGTTTGCAAGGCTTTTCCCTCTCTTGAGGATGTCTTTTGAAGTACAAAAGTTTGTAATTTCGATGAAATATAGTCTTCTATTTTTTTTCCCCCTTAGGTTGCTTCTGCTTCAGGTCAGATGGTCATGTGTCAGAACTCATTGCCTAATCCCGCGTCACAAAAGTTTACCTGTGATTTCTCCTAAGGTACTTACAATTCAGTTTATGCATTTAGGTCTTTGATTTATTTTTAGTTGGTTGTTTAACTATTGTATATGTTGTGGGGCGCGTGAACACAGTGTGGGGGGCATGTACACGGTGTGTGTGCTTGCGTACAGTGTGGGGGGCATGTACACGGTATGGGGGTGTGTACATGGTGTGGGGCGCGTAGACACGGTGCAGGGCATGTGTATATGGTGTGGGTGCGTGTACATGGTGGGGGTGTGTGTGC
>NC_043715.1:1964785-1980037 GCF_006229205.1 Suricata suricatta
CATGTGTACATGGTGGGGGTGTGTGTGCATGGTGTGGGGCGTGTACACAGTGTGGGGGTGTGTGTACATGGTGTGGGGCGTGTATACACGGTGCGGGACATGTGTACACGGTGTGGGGGGTTTTGTACACAGTGTGGGGGTGCATGTACACGGTGCTCTTTTGGATGTGGATACCCAGTGCCATAAAAGGTTTCTGAAGTGATCAAATTATAGACACGGAGGACAGACTGGCGGTGTCCAGGGGGTCGGGGAGGGAAGCAGGTGGCACTAACGAAGGCCAGCATGCAGCAGTCTTGTGGTGACGGACACAGCCGTTCCCCTCGCTGTGTCCGTGTCGTGGCTGTGACGTTACGCTGCGGTTTTGTGAGATGCTCTCAGCCGGGGTGGCCCGCATGAGGGTCACGGGGTCTCTCTGTGTTATTTTTTGTCAGTCATTGTGAGTCTATGATGACCTCAAAGTAAACGTTTAATTAAAAAAACTGTACAGTTTGCTTTGGAAGATTTTGAAAAAACAGAAACGCACAGAGAGGAAGGTGGGACCCGCCTGAGCTGGCCTGAGTGGCGGGACGGAACAGACGGATTCCCATGGGGAGCAGACTCGGGCACGTGTGGACGGGGGTGTCCGCCTTAGAGACGGGAAGAAGAGAGAAGTGGGGATCCAGTCTGAAGAGGGCTGAGCATGCCCAGGCTCCCGTCGGGGCCAGGGGCTGGCCCTGTGGGCATTCGGGGCCACCTGTGAGCATGGGTCGTCCTGGAGGGCCTCCAGGCTTACCCCGGGGGCAGAGCGGTGTTCTCCTGGGCCCGTCCTCACTGGCCCAAGCGGCGCGGGAAACATCAGTCAGTAGCAAATATCCACTGGTGCCGCTAAGTGCCAGGCACAGTCAGGGGTGAGCAGAGGAGGCTGTCCTTTGGCTGACGGGGTATTGTAACACAGGGCTGGTTGCGTAGTGAGCATGGGCGTGGGGGGCGGGGGTGCTCCTGGAGTCCTGGCCACATTCCCACGTCGCCCAAGGGATCAGCAGTCCCTGACTGGGGTGTTCTCTGGCTGTGGGAGCCATGCAGGCAGACCGAGTGACCCCCCGGGGGGGCCGCCCTCAGCCAGCAAGGAGTAGGCGTTGTGGACAGGCGCCCCGCCTCCTCCCCCTTGGATGGGACAGCTCTGAGCCACGTCCTGTCCCCTCTCCTGGAGCTCCTCGCGGGACTGAAGCTCACTGCCCCCGTGGGCACCCTGGTGGTGAGCTCTGTCCTGCCTGGTCCCTCACAGGCCTCCCTGGACCAGCTCTCAGGAAACATGCGCAGGCCTCCCTCAGTCCGCTTCTGGGGGCGCCCCGGAGAAGGCAGGGCGTGCTGGCCTGGCCTTGAGGTCAGGGACGGCTCCTGGGAGAGGTGCTCTGAGCTGCGACTTGACGGCGAGTCCAGCCATCCTGGTGATGAAGGGTGAGGACGGAGTGCAGGCCGAGGTGCAGTCCAGAGCATTCTGTCTACACTGGAGGCTCGTGCTTAGGAGGGGCAGCGACAGGAGATGCAGTAGACGGTGGGAGGCCTTGGAGGCTTTTAAAAGATTACAAGTGTGGGGCACCTGGGTGATCTCATGCGCCCATGATCTCACGGTTCCTGGGTTCGAGCCCTGCGTCGGGCTCTGTGCTGACAGCTTGGAGCCTGGAGCTGCTTCAGATTCTGTGTCTCCCTGTCTCTCTGCCCCTTCCCTGCTCGCGCTCGGTCTCTCTCAAAAGTAAATAAATATTAAAAGACAATAAGCATTAAAACAAACCCCGAAAAACCAAGATCCCGAGTGCGTCAGACTTGTGCTGGGAACAGCCAGCCTGGCTGCGGCAGGTTCAGGGGAATGGAGGGTGGGAGCGGGCTCGGAGGCAGCAGCAGAGACCTGGACCCCCGTGGCGGCGGCAGTGGTTTGTTCCCTGACCCTCCGGGAGTGACCCGCACTTGTCGGGAACGCAGCCACAAGGCACGGCGACACCCACCCGCTCCCACCCTCCTCTCCTCTCCCCTGTCTGTGTCACAGCGTTCATTGAGAGTTCCCACGCAGCCCAGCCCCGGTCAGCAGAACTCCCGGCAAGGAGAGCACGTTCTAGATCTGCCCTGTGCAGCAGCCCACAGGCCACGTGTGGCTACTGAGGACTTGACATATGGTCACTGCCACTGGTGACCTGAGCTGTAGTTGAATTTAATTCACTTACTTTAGCCGCATGTGCCCAGCAGCTAGCACGTTGGACAGTGAAGATGTGGCCCCGTGCTGCTGCCTGTGACCTGTCCTCCTTGGCAGCTGACAGGGTCATGGACCTACTGCTTCATGGCTCCCTGGAATGTTCCCTGAGCCTAGTTAGGTTTACGTTAGATACGCAGTCTGCTTCTCACCTCCCTAGTCTTGTTACTGCTGTGAGGGAAGGCCAGCTCTGAGGGTGAGGTCAGCTGGGAGGGGAAGGGCAGCGGGCCACTGGAGCCCTGTTTCCATCTTGAGGGCTCAGTGGGCCCCAGGCGTGGTAATGGCTCATGATGGCCTGCCAGGCAGAGCGAGCACTAACCCCTGGTGCAGCTGGGGAGCCCCAGGCCCGACGGAGAAGTGGCCTGCGTCCCTGCTCATGCCACAGAGAGCTGGGCCAGCCCCCAGGGACCTCATGGCCTGGCGGCTGTTCCAAACGGCAGTCGTGTCTCTGGTTTCCTGGGAGGAAGCCAGTGTGCGGCCCCTCAGGGACCAAGGACCCTGCGCCGCTGCCGTGCCCGAAGCGGCCACGCCCAACTCAGATGAAGCCAACGGGCTCCTCCATGTTTGCCAAGAGTGACCTCCCCCACCCTCCTGAGGCTGCGGTCCCTGCCCCCTTCCCTGTCCCAGGCCTCAGCCCTAGCGTGGCGGCAGGTGATGGGGGGGGCAGGACAGCGAGCAAGGGGGGTGCCGGGGACAATGGGGCGAGCCTGGGGCCGGGGCTCGGGGGGCTTCCCCATAGTCGGGACACTGAAAAGGGGAACAACAGGACGCAGCAAGCAGAGGGAACACAGTTCCTGGTATAACGTCTGGCTTTGTGGAAGCAGATGGGCCCCCTGCCCCTAGACTTCTGAGACTAGAGAGGACCCTGCAAGAGAGTCTCTTTCAGCTGCGGGAAATCCCCGAATTCCCTTCCAGCCAAGTGAGAGCCCGTCCTTTGCCCTAAACCCATTTCTTCTGGCTTCCAGAACAATGGTTGGCATCTTCCTACTGGCAGCACTTCTGTGTTCGATGGGCCCCTACCAGCCCTGGGTCGGGCAGAGCCTGCGCCGGGCCCTTCTGTCGGGTGTGGGCCGGCCGGCCTCCCGGGTCTGTCGGCTCGCCCCGGAGGGTGACGGCGCCCCGGCCGGAAGCACGGCAGCCTGAGGGGGGCGTCTGTGTCATCTCACATCTCAGGATCTGCACAACGAGTGCTGTGGCTGGACAGTCGGGTGGCGTCGGGCTTCGGAAAACACTGATTGGAGGGCCAGCAGCCAAACTCTGCTTTGGGCTCCTTCAAGTTGCTGGTGGTTCTGGTCGAGGGTTGATTTTTTTCCCCAAAGAACTCAACAACTAGGCCCTTTGTCACCATTAATATTCAGTAGCCACCTGCTGACGGCAGCTCTCTTGAAGTCTTGAAAAGCACATTGGCTTAAGGAAGTCTTCCGGAAGGTTCTCATGCTCCAAGCCCGACCCGCATCTGCGGCTGCACCTCCGATGACGGAGGCGGGGGCAGTGATGTCCCCTGCTTCACACCGGCTCTGGTGCCAAGGGGACGGGAGCATGGACGCTGGGGGGATTGCCCTGGCCTCAGGCGTGTTTGCAGGTGGGCTGGCCCCGCTGTCACACAGCTGCTGAGCCGCCCCGCCCTCCTCCACGTCAGCTGCATGCCCGGGAGGGACTTCCTGCCCTTCCATGTGCTTCACGTGAGAAGCTCGAGCTCCGAGAGGGAGAGTAACTTGCTTGGGGTCACTCAGCTGTAAGTGGCGGGGCTGGGATGTAAAACCACGTCTTGAGACCCTGGTTCCCTTAACGTGACCGCGTGGGCCCCAGTTCCAGGAGGTCCCTCGGAGTGAGCTTTGCCGCCGTCGGCATGGGCATGGTCGCTTTGCACGCCCCGGTGTTGGAGGGCGCCGAGCCGGGCTGCTGGTGGCAGCTGAGGGTCCTCGCGGGCCGGCGCGGCCTGTCGTGGCCTCAGGGCTGTCTACCTGCTGGGCCGCGTGTCCCAGGCCGGGGTTTCATGCGCCTGGTGCTGAGCACGGCGCCTGGCACGCAGCACGGCGGTCAGGAGCCGTCGTGCGGAACATGGAGGAGGAGCGAGCACACGAGTCATAGAGTCCCAGCTCCGTGCCAGTGCACGGCACGCTCTTGTCTGGACAGGACCTGTCGAGAGGCCCGGTGCCCAGGGGCTGGGTGCCTGTGTGGCCTTGGGAGGCCGGGTTGCGCCGGAGGGACCACGGAAGGGTCTTGTGGGGACCTCCGCACACAACACCACCCTGTACCTGCTCCGGGCTCCTGTGTGTCTTCCTGGGGCCGGTGAGCCTCCCTGGGCCGGCCGTGGTCTGCGTCTCACCTGGGAGGAGGTAAGCTCCCCAGTGGCTCGGCCAGGCCCCTGTGGCTGGGGGAGACCCCGGTCCTGGCCCCGCCCCGCCCCCGGAGAGCTCTCCGTTCCCGTGTGCTGAGTGAGACCTGGAGGCCGGCAAGGGCTCTGGGGACACTGAGTCCAACCACCTCATTCTTCAGTGGGGATACTGAGGCCAGAGAGGGCAGTGCCACGTCCAAAGCCACACAGCAAGCTGGTGGCAGATGTAAGACTTGAACTTCGCCCTGTCACCTCCCATCGAGGTCACCTCCCTTTCAGACTCCTGGCCTCCAGGAGTCTCCAGTTCGCTGTGGGGGGGCTCACTGTGTCCTCTCTGTCCCTTCTTGCTACAGAGATGGCCACTGGGCCTAGTATCACGTGGTCAGTCCTGTGGCCTGGGCCATGCGGCCAGACAGACGCCCTCTGGGTCCCTGAGCAGAGAGCTCTGCAGGCAGTGGGGGGCTCGCGTGCCGGGCTCCCCGCTGCTGCCCCGGCGGCTCTCCCTGTGCCTGGCGCCCAGAAGGTGTCTCGTCAGGACTTGCTAACTTTGGGGTCCACTGTTTTCTCTGCCGGGCGACCTGCTGGCGGGCCTGGGGGCCGCAGGAGCAATGGGGGCTGCCTGCCTGTGTTCACTCTCGCCGTTTCCAGGAGAGCAGCCGAGTGTGAGAGAACAGCAGACGTCAGGGCTGATCCAGGAGCAGTGGGAGGTTCGACACCCCACGTCTGAAGGGGGAAATTCCAGGAGTCGTGGTGTACCCACTCCCCGTTCCTGGGCCTCCACTGCGAGGCCTGGGTTTGCCCCTGGCTCGCCGGCAGCATGGGCTCTGGGGGACGCAGGGTGACCCGCCGCATCGGTGGGTCGTCTCCCGGCCGTGAGGCCTCCTGCCTCGCCTGTGCACGCCTCTGCTTCAGCCTCTTCCCGTGTCCTCCTGCGACCCTCTCTCTGTCCTAGCGACGCAGGCGCCTCCCTCCCTCCCTCCCGGCTCCTCCCTCCTGCTTCCCTCTCTTGCCCTCCTGTCTCTTCCTTCCTCCCTCCTCTCTCCTACCCTTTCCCCCTTTTTCCTTTCTTCTTTTGGAAACCATTTTGCATATAAAAATAGGTATATGAGTCTGAAAATGTGTAAACAGATGATTTTTTAAAATACACACACAGTGCCTCATTGTTCTTCTTTGTTCTGTGTTTCCTCATCTGGAGTCTTGACAGGTTGGGGCGCAGTGTTTTTGGCAGCTGTGTCCTCGGCAGGGCTGTGAGCCCCCTGCGGCATCGCATCCGGAGGCTCCTGGTCCTGGAGGCCTGCCTCTCCTGTGCTGTGATGGCCGGGAAGCCCAGCGGGGCCTGATCCGGCAGGGCCCCACCGAGTGGCCCTAGCGTCCCCTGGAGACCAGGGACTAGATCCATTATTTCCAGATAGCAGTTCGTACCCAAATGGGCTCCACGGAACACGCAGCACGTTGCTGCCCTTGGAGCACTCCCCCGTCGGAGTCCCTATGGCCGTCCTGTGTGCGTGTGTCTGAATGGGGCTGCACACACAGGTTTGTCGGAGTGTTGCTGTGTTTGTGAGTAGTGCGCAGTGTTCAGTGGGGGAGGTGTTCACCCTGCGCTGCCCACAGCACACGCTGTACGGACACAGCGGTCTCAGCTGTTTCCGGGAGTGCCGTGTGGGTGTGAGCCAACAGCAGTGTTTGAGTTTGTGTCTCCCCCGCACCTGCCCTGGGTGCTGTTCCCCCTGTGAATGGTCTGGCCACAGCCTCCCCCGTCCCTTCCACGGTTTCATGTGGTTCCACTGAAGGACAGCTGACAGTGGCAGTCAGCGTGTTAGAAAACAAAGTAGAAGAGTGATAGATCTTTAACAGGAATGTTCTTAGACTCCAGTGTGCTATGAGAACATGTTTCTAGGAGGGGGCTCGACATGGCGGGGCTGAGGTCATGGCCATGGGCAAGTAAATTCTGTGCCAGGTGGTGATGGTCCTGGGAAAGTGAAGCATAGTAGAAGGGTGGTGATGATGGGGGAGGGACCCGCAGAGAAAGCGGGTGCAGGCAGAGGGCGCAGCGCAAAGGCCCTGAGGGTGGACATGCGGTGAGTGCAGAATGGCAGGAGCCAGTGTGGCTGGAGTGGAGAGAGAGGGGGTCAGCCGCCAGGATGGGGGCCTGGAGGTCAGCTCTGCCGGCACCACAGGGAGGTCCTCGGCTTTATTCTGAGTTGGGGAAGCCCTTGGAAACCCCTGGATGAAGTCTCTGATCAGGCTGGGATTCTAACATGCGCCCTCTGGTGGCTGTCCTGAGAACTGGCCGAGGACCGCGGAAGGCAGACCCCCTGACACCCAGGAATGAGCCTGGAGCTGCTGAGGCCTGGGTGTATCTCAAGGACGACCACAACAGGACCGGCTGATGGATGGGCCGGAGGTGGGAGAGCCGGAGAGGCACCTGGGAACCCGACGCTGACCTGCACACGCCCGCTCCGGGCTGTCCTGGCCACTGGGAGTTCCGGATCACAGAATTACACGTGCCTTGTAGGAAGACTCCGTGTCCCGGACTGAAGACCACGATACTTCGGTGTTTCTCCACGACTGAACATGTGCCATAGCAATAGAAGTAGGTCTGGTGGCACCCAGACCCGCTGGTTGTGTGCCTTGGTTTGATGTAATCAACCTCTGCCTTGCTGACCATATCAGAGAAATGGGCATGATGCTATCCCTTTGCAAGGGCCCGGCAGGCAGAGAGCACTCCGTAACTAGTGACCCCTCCCCACCTCCCCCTGCCTCCCCCATTTCCTCCTCTCTTCTCCCCTACTTCCTTCTCTTCCACCTGCTGGCTTCTGCTCCACTTCCTGGTCATTTCAAACATGACTCTGAGCTGGATGATCTGGTTTGAAATCTGGTTCAACAGCTTCCTGTGTGTTCAATCTGTGCCTCAGTTTCCTCATTTGTAAAATGGAGGTAAAAACAGTTCCTACCTCATATGGTTGTTTTGGAGGTTACTAGGGTTAACAATTATGAAGCAGTTTCAACAGTGCCTGGCAGGTGACGCTAAGGGAGTGTTCGGTAAATAAAAACAAACAACTGTCATGATCAACACACTCAGCAGCGGCGCGCGAGCGGCTCAGTTGGTTGAGCATCTAAGCCTTGATTTCAGGTCAGGTTATGATCTCATGGGATTGAGCCCGACATCGGGCTCCATGCTGGGTGTGGAGCCTGCGTGGGATCTTCCATCTCCCTCTTTGTCTCTGCCCTTCCCCTGTCCATGCACACACACTCTCTATCTCACAAAAACAAAAACAAAAACCCCAGCAGACTAGGAGTACAAAGAAACTATCTCAACGTGGTAAAATCATGTATAAAAAACCCATAGTCAGCATCACATTCACTGGTGAGACACTGAAAACTTTTCCTTGGGTCAGGAGGCCAGCCTTCACCACTTCTCTTCAGTCTATTATGAGAAGCCTGGTAAATTTACCTGTATTCACAGGGTGACATGATCTTATCTGTAGGGCATCCTAAAGATTTCACAAAAGCTGTTAAAACTGAAAAATGAATTCAAAGTATCAGGATGCAAAATCAACACACAAAAATCAGGTACATTTCTGTACACTAACAAGGAACAATCCAAAAAGGAATTCAATAAAACAATTCCATTGTGTTCCAAACAATATCATAAAAAACGTACTTCGAAGTAAACATTACCAAGGAGGGGGAAAATTTGTACACTGAGAACTACAAACTATCATTGCTGAAAGAAATTAAAGAAGATAAACGAAAATAGAAAGACATCCCATGTTCATGGACGGAAAGACAGTATTCAAAAGATGTCAATCCTACCCAAAGTGATCTACAGATTTAACACGATTCCTATAAAAAAAATCTGAGTGAAATCTTTTGCCGAAATGGAAAACCCATCCTAAAATTAATGTGGAATCCCAAGGGACCCCGAATAGTTTCAGTTGGGGAAGAGGAAAATGTCCTGGAGATGATGGTAATGATCAGTGGCACATTAGGTGTGTATTTAATACCTCTGAGGTGTACACTTAAAATTGGTTAAGGTGGTAAGATTTATGTTTGTGTATTTTCTCACAAACATACACACACAGAAAGAAATGAAAACAAATAACTGCACCGTTGGTATTTATCGTTGGTGTGGGTCATTTGCTCTGTGTGCCCACGGTTGTCGCGAGCTCTGAGTGTTGTGGTCGTAGGTAATCTGATGGGGGGACCTGAGAGCACCTGCTGGTGGAGTTGGCCAATCTCTGGGACGGGGCGTCCTGTTAACGTGCTCTACACATTTTATGAGGTGCCTACTATGTGCTAGGGGACATGCCAGGCCCTTGTGTGGTTCCAACACCCACTGTGAGGCCTCTTAATTGGCTTCAAATGTAGCTGTGGTCTTCCTGAGTTCCTTAACAAGCCTGGGTAACGAGGCGCCTCGGTCCCAATATTTGTTTAACGCTTTATTCATGGGCCCCAAACAGTGGTAACGTTCATTTCTGGGGAGCTTTGATGATGTATGTGTCTGGTGAAGTCCCCAGCCCCTGACCCTGACGTGCTAGATGCGTTTGGGGCCATGTGAAATGTTTTGTGTCACTTGCAAGAAAGAAAAAAGAGGTGCTGTTTTTCCTCAGGAAAAGAAGAGGTATTTTGCCTCCAAGCTCTGTTCTCCTGTGGAACGTTTGTCAGAGACTGTAGAAAGCAAACACATGGAAATTTCCAGTGCTTCTCTTAAAGGCAGGATTTGGACTCTTCACAACCAGAACGATGGACCTGTTCCCCCATTTGCTAATCTGTTCATCAGTCCTGTCACCCACACATCTGTCCCTCCATGCACCTACCCACTGGCTCATCCATTCTTCCTTCCGCCCATCTGTCCATTTATCTGTCCATCTGTGTGTCCGTTCCTCTGTTCATCCATCCATTCACGTACCCATCTATTCATGTACCCATCTATCCCTGTATCCACCTACGCACTCCCTCCTCTATTCATCCTTCCATCTATCTGTCCCTTTATCTGTCCATCCATCCATTCATCCATCCATCTACCCACCTATCCCTTTATCCATCCACACACCCATATGGCCATCTGCCCCTTCATCCCTCCACTCCTCCACTCACCCACTCACCCTTTCGTCTGTCTGTCCATCCATCCGTCCATCCATCCATCCATCCATCCATCCACCCTTTCTTCCAACCACCCACCCACCCAACATCCCAGGACTAGGACTGCCCTACTTACCCTGTCTCTGGGTCAACGTGTGCATCTAGGCAGCTGGGCAAAGCCAGTGACTTCACGTTTCTGAGTTTCTGTTTCTTCTCCTGCCAAGTGAGACTATGTTGGTGACACGCTTAGCCCTATGCCTGGCCTGCAGCGAGCAAACGTTTCGTACACGTAGCCACAGCCGCCATCATCAATAATAGTGTGCTCCAAAACAGGCACTCATATCCTCCCATTTTACAGAGGAGGAGACTGAGGTCGAGCACTATGGCTCTGTTGCCTCTCAGAATGCAGGTGTGAAACATGCAGGCACTAGGCTGGACCCCTGGGATTGCCCTTTGCTACCCGCGTGACTGTGACCTCCTTTACATCCTTGGGGGTCCCTGAGGGCCTGGGTTCCACGGCCTGGCCTGGGAGGAAGCCCGGTGCTCTGATTTTCTACTTCTGGAAAAAAGGAAAAGATTAAAAACAAAAAGATTATCACTTCACTTATTTTCCTACTAAAATAGCTACTGTCCTTCGCAGTCTCCTAAAACCATTCCGAACAGAGTGTGCTCGGGGTTTTCTGGCTTCTCTCTTGGTTCCGCCCTGGCTGGTGAGACAGAGGATGACCACAGCGGCCCTCGTGTGTGGGATCTCAGGTTCTCCCTGCGTAAATAAAATCGAAGATCACTTGGAACGAACATGGGGCTGCTTGGATTCATGGTTGAATTTCTGAAATGCACGCAGGGCCTGCGTCTGCTCATGCGCTGAAGTGACTGCCCGGACAGCAGGGACATTCGCCATCAGGTCCCAGCCTTCCCGGACTGCTGGCCCCTGCTGTCCGCCCAGATTGATGGCAGACACGTGACAGCGCGTCACAGGAACATGTGGGTGCCCCCGCCTTGCTCCCAGACTGTGCCCTTGGGGACAGACCTGCATGGTCACGGCAGCCAGCCCCCGTGGCGCCCAGTGGTCCCACCTTCTGGCATTCACACCCTAGAGTCGTCCCCTCCCTCACTGCACTGGGCTTGGCGTGTGTGACTATTGGAATTGGCTATGTCACTTCCAAGATTAGGTCCTAAGGATCCCGTGACTTCCATCTTGGTGCCTCTCCCTTCCCGTCTCCCTCTCCCCGCACCGTGGGCAGAGGTGGGCTGCCCCTGGATTCCCGACTCTCAGAAGCTGTGACATAAGAGACACTTGCTGTTTTGTTTTTGTTTTTTAATATGTTTTATTTGTCTCAGAGGTAGAGAGTACACAGGCAGGGGTGGGGCAGAGAGGGCAGGAGATAGATGATCCCAAGCAGATTCCCCGCTGTCAGCACAGAGCTGCATGTAGGATTCAAACTCCTGAACTGTGAGATCATGACCTGAGCTGAAACAAAGAGTCAGACGCTTAACCCCCTGAGCCACCCAGGTGCCCTAACACTTGCTGTTTTAAACTGCTAAGTTTTGGGGCGCCTGGGGGCCCAGTCAGAGAAGCGTCCGACTTCGGGTCAGGTCACAATCTCATGGTCCGTGAGTTCAAGCCCTGCGTCAGGCTCTGTGCTGACGGCTCAGAGCCTGGAGCTGCTTCGGAATCTGTGTCTCCCTCTCTCTCTGCCCCTCCCCTCTCTCACACTCTGTCTGTCTCTCTCTCTCTCAAAAATAAACATTAAGGAAAAAAACCATTCTAACTAAACTGCTAACTTTTGGGGAATTTGTCGCACAGCACGAGACAACCAATCCCCCCCGCACGGTTCCTGCAGGACGGGGGTCTTGTGAGCAGCGAGAGCGGAGATGTTCTGTCACTCAGCGCTCGCCCCGTGTCGGTGATCGAATGCTCGCTCCGGAATGTGAGGAGATGCATGTAAGAAATGCGCTGGAGGGCCATCGTGGCTGCGGTTTGTTGATGACTCACACGTTTTGCTCTTCCGTCACGGAGAAGGGAAAGGACGTGGACCGGCAGTTTCCAGCAGTAACAATAGCTACTATTCATTGTTTGCTCCCTCGGCCTGCTCCACAGACTTCTGAACATGCATGATCTTAACTCATCCTGAGTGGACCAGCTGAGGGAACTGAGGGTCCCAGAACTGCAGCGACCTGTCCAAGGCCACACAGCCAGGCGGCGAGCCCCCAGGGAGGTCTCTTGGCAGGGGGGATGCCAGCGGGTGAGCCGGCATGGCAGGGGCGGGACCTCAGAGTTCACAGGCACCGCCCTCTGCAGACCGCGGCCGCCACCTCGGAAGGAAGATCGAGGCGCAGGCACAGGGGCCCTCGGCACTTCCGTGGCCGACGGGCCTCTGCGGGTGGCGGGGGCCAAGCCGGGCAGGAAGCGGGGTGCATGCGGTGCCGCTGGACCACCTCTGTGCCCCCGGCCACTGTGGAAACGGTGGAGCAAACGGGTGGGCGGTGGGGTGGGGGAGGGGGGCCACAGGCAGGGCGTGCAGCACCCAACACGCCAGCCTCAGACACCCTCCCGCCTTCCCCCAGCCACGCCCTGGTCTCCCCCACCACCCTCTTTCCGCGAGTGTTTTCTCTAAGTTGGGTCATGTTTCCTGGGTGCAAAATGAAAAATGGGTGATTCTTGAAATCAGCATCTCAGTTAAAGATCTTTCCTTGGGCTTTCCTTACTGCCTTTAGTCTAGAATTTGTTACTCTGTTAGGCTTAGTAGATTCCTAGTGATATTATTTAATATTCGATTCACAGATTGACTGGGCGCCTCCAGGTGTCAGGGGCAGGCTGGAGACCACGCGTGGGCTAGTTTGCGGTGGCGTTTCGGGTGCTTTATACCTTCCTCTTCAAGGCGGCCAGACTTCCCAGGGAGAAACGTGTGCGTTGCAGACGTAGGGGGTTAAACATGTCCTTTTCTGTTTGTCCCTTTCTCCAGGTTGGCTTACTTTTCCTGACTGCCATTGCTCACAAAACTACCGGTCTCACTCGCAAGCCGCCGGGAGGGAGACGGAGTTCCCGGAGCTTGGAACTGTTTATAGGTTCTATTCCCGAGCAGGACTTAATGACACAAAGCTAGCCAGCAGTTCCCTCACTTCTTCGTGAGCTCTTATGGGAAAGTCGCAGTCAGCTGTGTGGGGTTCCGTGCTTTGGAAGGACCCCTAACTGTCACACCGTGTGTGGGTCGTGCGCTGCCCACTCCTTCCTGCCATGGGTCTCTCGCGGCGTTGGCGTGGCCAGGGCCTGGCTGCGTGCGGCACAGTGCGGTGTCACTGGGCTCCCTCCCTGACCCGCGTGGGGGCCGGGCCGCCGTGCTTGGTCTTGTCAGAGAGATGTAACCGTTTCCTGCACCCCTACGTTTTTCTTGTACATCTGAATACATTTGGTACAAATCGATAATGCGTTGTTACTCTCTTCTTATTAAGCGGTTAGTGATACTTTGGTTGGCTCTCCTAGGGTTTAGATATGCATCCTCCGTTTTCGGTCTCCCTGAAAATAATGCATCATCTCCCTACCACGTACGGACTCCCGCCTTCTGTGCTGTTGGCCTCACGTGCCACTTTCACACGGGCTCTGAATCCACAGCCCTCGGCTTTGGACACTCAGTGTTTTCGTCTTCCTTTTGTGTAAGTCGTTTCCAGAGCGCTTCGTTTCTCTGTGTAAATCCGAGTTTCTGTCTTGTTTCATATTCCTTGTGCCTGAAAAGCTTAGCTTTAATATCCTGTGGCAGGGATCTTCTGTAACAAATTATCTAAGATTTTATTTTTCTGAAAAAACTTTTAAATGTTGCTTTCATTTATTAAAGGTTTTTTGTTTTGTTTGGTTGTTTGTGGGAGGTAGAATTGTGTGTCACCGGTTTTCTGTCTCAGTGCTCCATTGTCCTCTGGGCCACATAGTTCCCGATGAGAAGTCTGTTGTCATTCTTACATCTCCTGTATTTCCCTGGCCTGCCTCAATCATCTTCTCTTTCTCTTTCAGTATTTGGACTATGATGTGTCTTTTTTTTTTTTTAAGTAAATAATCCTGCTTGGAGTTCTCTGACCTTTTTGGGTTTGTGACTTGGTATCTTTCATTATTTTTGTGAAATTCTCAGCTGTCATCTCTTCAAATATATCTTCTACGACGTTGTGTCCCTCCTCCTTCTGGGGCTTCAGTCACAAGTATGTTAAATTATTTATACCGTGTCACGTGCTTTTTAAACTCCTCACCGTCATCACGGGCATGGTCCCCTCCCTGCCCTGCCCTCCTTCTCTTCCTCTCTGTATTAGAGTTTGGAAAGTCTCTATCGCCCTGTCTTCCCTGGCTCTTCCTCCAGCTCCGAGAGTCCGGTGAAGATGCTCCCCGTCCTGGTACCATGTATTTTATCCCATGAAACTCCCTCCTTCATCTCCACGGCCCCAGGCGTGGCTCTCCTGGACTAAGGACCGTTGACGCATTACTACAACTACTTCTGCTTATACCTCCCCCCCCCCGCCCCCGTTGTATGAGATGGGAGGAGGGTCTGGTTCTTATGACTCTGTTATTGCCAACACCATCTTTTTTTCTTAAAGCACGTCCGCATCTTTGTATTTAAAGGTTGTTTCTCATAGACAGCATGGTTTCCGGCTTACTTGGATCAGAAGACTGAGCGTGACTTTCCGGACTCTAGGCCAGCATGGAGAACAATATCAGATATATGCTTCGGCCGTGTAATCAGAGCCTCAAGGACTTGGTGTTTCTGAGACGGAACGAGGGGCAGTGCTGCCTGGCGCCCGCAGACCTGCCTTCCCGGCTGGGCAGAGCGGTGCCATCCGCATGTGTGCAACAGGGACTGACAGGTGACTGCTGTGAGGACTAAGTGCACAATCCTTTCACCCTCTTGCCTTTACTAAAAGGCCTGGCACACAGTAGATGCTGATTTAAGGCATTCTAGACTCCTGCTGCCTTATTGAGATAAACGAATAACCAGTAAATTGTCCAAAAGCATTCATTCCCTTCCTCGAGGCCCTGTGCCCGGGGAGCCACCCGTGCCCTACCCCCTCGCCTGACACAGGGCTTGTGCTCTCCACGCGCTTTTCTAGCGTAAGTGGAACACGTTGATTTACGCAGTTGCCGTCCCCCAAAATGCCGTTTGTGCGTTTCTTCTCCTCTTGATATAAACATTCGGTTTAGGGGACCTGTTAGGAGTCAGGGAGACAGACGTTTCTTGCCAGCTGGGTTGCCATGTGGCCTTGGGCGAACCCTCTCAGCTTCTCTGAGCCTCAGTGTCTTTGTAAAAGAGGGACGAGCGGCCTAAGGTAGGTGCCAGAGCCCGATGTAGAGGCGGCGCGCAGATGCTCATCGCCATCCATTCTCTCTCGTGTCTTTCACCCCCTCCCCCACCGTGGTCCCACCGGACGGCCCTCAGATGCCACCAGGCAGGAGCAGGGGCACGCGTGGCATTTTCTGGCCCTGGCTCAGCCCTAGCTGTTACCCGGATGAGCTTTTAAATCACTTCCTCTACTTACTCCATGGTCCTGAAGAGAGAGTAGATTATCTACTTTGGGACTCTACAAGAATTGCAGCATTTTGCCTCCCCAGACCGTGGTTTCTCTTTAG
>NC_043715.1:1980137-1995663 GCF_006229205.1 Suricata suricatta
CCCCCGAATCAGAGCCCGCAACTTCAGAGGCCCCAGTTGGTGCGGGAGCACATGACAGTTTGAGTGGCACCGTCTGCAGGGTCAGGGATGAGGAGTTGGGGCAGCAAAGGCGACAGGTTTGTGTCATTTGATGTCGCCTAGAGCTGTCAGGTGGAGGGACAGAAGGCTCGTGGGCCGGTGGAGGGTGGCCTGCGCCGGGCCGCCTCTGTGCCCAGCAGGGCTGAGATGCATGGGCATTGTCTGTTCACTTTCTGAGAGTGAAAATGTGGAAACGTTAGCGTTTTGGTCAAGCCTAGCTTACCTATTTTCCTGTTTTTGTTATCCTATCTAGGGATCTCTTGGAAATTTCAATGTCAGGAAGACTTACCCCTCTGTCCTCTTTTAGGGACCTACGTTTTTAGCTCTTACATGGAGCCACTTTCTCCACTTTGAGTTAACTTCTGTGTAAGAGGTAAGATGGGGGTCCAGCCTCATTCCTGTTCACGTGAATGGGCTTTGATTTCCTTGTCCAAAGGCTCTCTGCACGTCTCATGTGCAAACCCGTGTAGGGGCCGGAAGGAAGCGGGGCACTCATTTCCCGCTGTCATGTGATCGTCGGCCTGAGAAAAGGCACGCCAGACACCAACTGACAGAGTGGGAGGACATGACCGGAGGGCCACCGCGCCGCAGCCTCTGAGTGGCCGGGGTTCCCGCGAGGCCGTTGGAGCGCTCAGACCGTCCCCGGGTGGGCGGGCGCCCTTGAGCCGCACGATGCTCACACGGTCTCAAAAAGCCGGCCCACTAGAAACTAGTCACAAAGGATAAAGATCGGACTTAAGAGTGAAGGAAGCTGGCAGATGCCCTCTTGTGGGAAGGTCACCGTTAGTGGACAGGTGGACGCGGGGGGGGGGCTCCTGACACCGTGCCCCGGCAGGAACAGGCCTCACTACCCGAGCTCCTTCCCAGAACGCTCCCCCGGGGTCTCGTCAGGACCAGGTACCAGATGGACCCAAGCCGAAGGGCTGCTGCACGAGAGCTGGCCCGGGAGACTGAGGGGCGTTCTGATGACACAGGACAGCGGGGTGCCGTCTGGGGCGCGAGGGACGCCGTCGGAACACGACGCTTGTAGACCGGTGACGTGCGTCCCAGCGGATTTCCGGTTGCGAGGTGCTGTGCTGAGTGCCAGAGCTGAGAAAGTGCCTTGTTTCCGGGACACGCGCGGAGGGCCATGGCGGCTGCACGACAGCTTGCTCCTAGACGTCTCCGAGAACAAACACGGAGACGAAAATAAGACAAAAGTGGGAAACTGTTGACATCGGTGGCATCCGGGCTAAGGGGTTGTGGGGACTTTTTATACTGTTCTCAACATTTCTGCAAGTCTGAAATTGCATCAAACTAGAAAGTCTAAAAAAGAACCTTTCCCACCTCAAAACAACACAGCATACCTGCGACCAGCAGTAAGTGTCCCTGACAGGGTGTTTGATGCACCGGTGGCCGCCCCGCGGCCTGTGCCCGCCCCAGGCCCCAGCGTCCCCGCTCGGCCATCGGACGGCTCTTATCAATTCAGCACAGACCGCCTCCTCTCTCGGTGGCCGCCGCCTGCCCGAGCTGCTCCCGGGAACCGCCGCTGCGGGGTCCGGCCCGCGGGTCGGGTAGCTTTCCAGCTCCGCGCCGGCCGGCTCTTCTCTCTGTCGTCAGACGAGAAAACAGGCAGGAGAGGGGAGAGGGAGCCCGGCCCGGGGGCGGGGCTGTCCAGCTCTGCTCGGGAGCAGTCTCCTTTGTCCCCACGTCCCGTTGTCTCCTTCACTTGCTGTCCTCGGTCTTGGTGGGCCGGGCCCTCGTCCCGCGCTCTTCCCTGACCCGTCCCGAGGACTGGCTCAGGGCCTGCCCCGTGACGGGAGCTCACCAATACCTTCTGGATTAAGGACCGTCGTGGGGCTAAGGACGCTCCGGACCTGGGCTTTGGGTTTGAACGTTGGCTCCAGTTCTGGCCGTGCTGACCTTGGACAAGCTGATCGGCCCCTCTGGAACTCAGCTCCCGAATCTATAGAATGCAGATTCTGTTCTCATGCGAGGAGCGAATGGTACAACACACATCACGTGCTCGTCACGGCCGCTGGCACCGCATGGACGCCCGGTCCATACCGGATGGATGGATGACAGTTTCAAGTGGGCTGTGGCTCCTCTGTGGAGGGATCTTACCTGAAAGCGTTAACTTACCGTAACAAACGGTGTGGGACTAAATGAGCTATGTTTTCACTTGTGGGTGTCCGGGGTCCCCCACTGCCCTGTAAGCGTGCCCGCAGCCGCGGCTCAGGGCAGGCGGGCCTGCTCGCTGCTTGACTTCCCCCGTTCTGCTTCATCACACCTTCAGTGGGGCCTCACCCTCATGCCGGGTCCGTGGTGGACGAGGACGCTGAGCACCTGCCCCATGCCCCCGATTCTTGCCCTCGGGCCTCTCTCCCTGGAGCTGGCCGTCTCCCGGCCCCGGGAGGCTCAGGGTCCTCTGGCTCATGGGCCTGTTTGGTGGCCGACCTTTGAAGCACGCTGGTAGGCGTCCCTGGAAGCCCCAGAGTTAGTGCGGCAGCGAAGCGCGTAGGTGAGCCCGGGGGCCCAGTGCCGCCTCCTGCCCTCGTGGGCACCCGTGTCCCCGCTGACTTCCTCTCCTGCCTGGGACTGCGGCGCTAAGCTGCCCAGCGGGTCTCAGGAACCACCTGCGGGCGGCACCTCCCGGCTCCACACTGTCTCGCGCCTGCCGCCCAGGAGGTGGCGCTGTGCCCCCTTCGTGGCCCTGCAGTGGGGGCGGGGCAGAGCAGTGCAGGTCTCCTCCCCAAAATGCTGCTTGAAGATGGAGGGGGCGGATTACCGGGGCGTTTGGGCTGGTTGTCGGGAAGAAGAAAAGAATCCTGAAAATAAAATGAGTCAGAGCTTCCTTTCAGATTCTGTGTCTGAGTTTTGAGTTCTGCTCATATGAGAGGCTGTCTTGCAGGGTACACCGCTGAGACGGTGCGCTCTGCTGGTGGCCCTTGCTCCACATCCGTGGGCAGGTGACGAGAGCCCTTCGGGCTCAGTTTCCTCACCCAAAAGTGGAGATAGAAGTCTAGGGCCACTGGGTGTTTGGGAGGTTGTGGGATGATGAAGTTTAAGCCTTAGCCCCGTGCCCGTGAGGTAGGAAGCACTTGCCGTGGCTGGTGGCCATCCTGGTGGTGACGTCATAGAGAAGGTGGGTGCCTCTGACCGGTCGCTTCAGCCAGCGCCCTTGCTGGAGAACACAGACCCTCCTCATCGCCGCAGGGAGGAGGAGCCGGCGCTCACGGGGCTCCCGAGGCCCAGCCCGCCTCCCGGATCTGAGGGAGGTGTGTGATGGCCCGTCTGGACTCTGGCCGAGGTGCTGGGGGACACGGAGGGGCGAGGAGCCTGGTCCTCCTGCGTGCGCTGGAGCAGGCGCCACGGACGAGCGCCTGGAGACGGGGAGGCTTCAGGCCGGGCGCGGGCTGAGCCGGGGGGCAGCTTGGAGGGAAGGGGGTGCACACTGGGCCCACGTGAGTGCGGACACTGCCTCCGGTGGGGCCTCCAAGAGGGACCTTTAAACCGTGACAAAGAAATCCGTTAGAGCCGGGACAAGACCACACCACTTCCATGTTTGCGCTCCTGAAACACGGCGAGAAGTGGAGGCTCCCAGTGGTTTTCCTCAGAGCCTGGGATCCCAGCCTCACGTCGTGGGAAAGGGAGAGCGATCCCATGCGGACAGTCGCTGCTCACACTTCCGCTGCCTCCTGCCCCTTAGCCTCCCTCACATCTTCCTTGTTCTCCAGCGCCGTCCGGCCCCTCACTCGGGCCCAAGCCTGGCTCCCCTGCCCGGCGCCCGCCTGGCCGCGCCGCCGAGGTCGGGCTGGTCAGAGTCCATCGCAACCTTCAGGGCTTCTACCTGGAGGCTTCCAGCCATTTCCAAGACTGTCAGCCGAACTCGGCGCGCAGACGTGGGGGCTCTGTGACAGCCCCCAGAACTCGAGTCCGCCAGCGGGGGTTGCTGCGCTGAGGGGCTCTTTCTCTGTGCACACGTGCACGCACACACCCGCAGGCGCACACTCGTCCAGACCCGGCGTCCCTCCCGAGGGGATCCTTTGCACGCTGGTGTTTAGCTTTCCGTTGAGCGGTGGTGGCAGCCGTGGCCGGGTGTGATTTACTGGGGCAGGGACAGCGCCCAGGGTGTTTGGGCTGCAGGCGGGGACGTCCGGCCACCTGGCTCTGGGCAGACAGGGACAGGCAGTGTCCCCGCTGGTGGAAGCAAGGGGACCGTTCGGGGCGAAGAGAGGGGCCATCTCTCCTCGCGGACCCATCTCGTTGGAGCGTCGGCCCCGCAGAAAACATTTTGGTTTCTACGCCCGGCACCGAAAAGCCATTAAGTGGCAAGGAAGCCTGAGCCCCTTCCCCGGGCACCGCACAGGGCGGCTTTTGTTCGGGCCGAGCGCGGAGCGGGCGGCGGGCTGTCGGCGCACATTTCAAATTTCCTGCCTTTCGTCAGCTGTGCCACGCGGATGCGAGCGTGTAACCCGCGGCGTCTCCTTCCCGGCCTCGCCCCCACCCCGCCTGTGAGGCCGCGTCGCCCCCGTCCCTCCAGCCGCAGGGAGCAGTGTGTGGTCCCTGTGTCCCGCGCGTGCGGCCGCACAGAGGCCTCCTGCCCGTGTCCGGGGGCCGAGCCTGGGAGGACTCGGCTGCTGGGTTTTCGTTTGGCGCAGGCGTCTGTATCTCCCTTAGTGTGCGCCCAAGTACTTGTTAAAGTGCTTGTTGTTTGTTTATTGCTTATTGTCGGGTTGGCTCACGGGCAGGGTGTGCTCTTGGCTTCGGGACTAGATTCCCGTGACTCATGGCTTACACACCGCACCCAGCGCTTATCCCGGCAAGTGCCCCCCTCGGTGCCCATCCCCCCCGTCAGTCTTCAGTTTGTTCTCTGTACTAAGAGTCTCTTACGGTTTGCCTCCCTCTCTGCAACGTATTTTTCCTTCCCTTCCCTCATGGTCTTCTGTTAAGTTTCTCGAATTCCACATCTGAGTGAGCACAGGATGCCTCGCTTTCTCTGGATGACTGATTTCCCGTAGCCGGGCGCCCTCCAGTTCCATCGATATGGTGGTGAATGGCAGGATTTCATTGTTTGTGATCGCCGAGTCATGCTCCGTGGTATATATTTGCCACAGCTTCTGTATCCATTCATCTGTTGGGGTTCATCCGGGCTCTTTCCATCCTTGGCTATGGTCGACGGTGCTGCGGTAAACCCTGGGCTCCAGGGCCCCTTCGGAACCGCTCACCCGCACCCCTTGGAAGATTACCCGGTAGGGCCATTGCGGGGTCGCAGGGTAGTTCCGTTTTTCATTTTTTGAGGAGCCTCCATTCTGTTTTCCAGAGCGGCTGCACCAGTTTGCACTCCCACCAGCCGTGCAAGAGGGCTCCCTTTTCTGCACATCCTCGCCAGCATCTGTTGTTGATTTTAGCCACTCTGGCCGGTGTGAGGTGGTGTCTCCGTGTGGTTTTGGTGTGTATTTCCCTGCTGATGAGTGACACTGAGCATCGTTTGATGTGTCGGTTGGCCATCTGGGCGTCCTCTTTGGAAAAGTGTCTATTCATGTCTTTTGCCCATTTCTTCACTGGGTTATTTGTTTTTTGTGTGTTGAGTTTGGTAAATTCTTTATGGATTTTGGATCCTAATCCTTTATCTGATATGTCATTTGCGAATATCTTCTCCCATTCTGTTGGTTGCCTTTTAGTTTTGTTGATTGTTTCCTTTTAATGCGGGTATGTTTTTGCTGACCTCCCCACCCCGACCCGTCGTGTCCTCAGTGAGAGTCACGCCTGCCTCGTCTCCAGGGCCTGGGTCTCGTGGGGAAGACTCCACGCTGTCCTGTTGCGCTGCTGTGGCAGGGGTCACACTGCCCGGGTTTTGAGTCAGGTGGTCTTCTGTACATTTGGGGAGTGTTCACTTTTATTTCAGAATGACTCATCCTTGATGCGAGAACTCACCACCAGAATTTAAAAGTCGCAGCCTCTTTTCGTTGCCTAGGGCCTTCGTGGCGGCAGCTGCTTCGTGAGGCTGCCCTGTGACACGGCAAAGCCTAGGAGGCCCCCCTGGCGTCGGGTCTAAGGATGCACGTCCACGTATGTCCACCGTTTACATTTTTCTCAGTGCGCGAGAACATCCTACATAACATTTCACAGAAAGAAAGCAAGACCCTTCCACCCTTCCTCCCACGGGTGCCACCGACTTGTGTCCCAGCTATGGCTCCCTGGTTTGCATGGCCTGAAGGGGGCGCACACCTGAGCAGGTTCTGAAGCCTGGGGGGAGCGCCGCCCCCCTCCCCCCCACCGGGCTGTGTGGTGGCCGGGCTCTGGTGCCCAGCTTTTTGGTCCAACACTAACCTATCTGTTGCTGAGAAGGCTCTTTGGCAGGCGTGGTCAGTCTCTGAGTCAGGAGGCTTTGCGGAACCTGGATGATCTGGGTGGGCCTCCTCCAATCAGGCGAGGGGCCGAAGAGCCAAATCTGAGGTTTCGCTGAGAGGAAGAAATCCTGTCTCAAGACTGAAATGTCAGCGCCTGCCTGGGTGCTCAGACTGCTGTCAGCCAGGTTTGCAGACTTGCCCCGTGATCCTGTGAGCCAATTCCTTAAGGCAAATCTCTTTATATATACAGTCGCCCCGCGAGCAGCACAGGGCGAGAGATGAGGACCCCCGTGTAGTCAGAAATCTGTGTCTGGTTTTTGACTCTCCCAAAACTTTACGACAATAGTCTACCATTGACCTGAATCTTCATCAGTAACGCGAACAGGTAACACGTCTTTTGTCCGTTGTGTATTACGTATTGTATTCTTAGTGTCAGCTGGAGAAACAAAAATGTTATTAAGAAAATCATAAGGAAAATGCGTCCATAGTCCTGTGCCATATTTCTTTAAAAAAATGCACGTATCAGTGGATGCAGGTGGTTTGAGCTTGTGCTGTCTGAGGGCCAACTGTATGTATCTCCTGTGGGTTCTGTGACCTTGGAGGGCCGCCCGACCAGCCCTAGCGGGGCGGGGAGGCCTTCAGGCTTGAACCCTGCAGGAGAACCCTCCGGTGGCCGAAGGCCTGTGAGAACCAGACGTGCGCGGCTCTGTGCCTCCCTGGGACCTTCTAGGAGTCTCGAGTTGTCCTCCAAGAAGCTTGTGCGTTAGTGCTGGGGCTGGGGGTGCACGTCACAGGCGTGCAAGACTGGCGTCACAGCACGAGTGCCCCCCCCAGCAGGCGTGCCCACCTCGGCGGAGACCAGGTACCACACCACGGTCCTGGCTATGGACAGTGGGGCCTGGGAAGCGGCGCCCTGGGCGGTGGACCTCTGGGTGGACCGCAGAGCTGATGGACGAGGGCCCCAGAGGTCCTGGTGAGCACAACATACACATTAGAGGCAGGCGGGCAGCATTGCGCCCACGATGAGACGCAGATGTTTGTGCGGACTTGCTGCCCCCGGCTCCTCTGCGGGCAAGCTGGTCAGCCCTTCCCGGGCCGCGGTGTAGGAAGGAGCCAAGTCAACACCTGCTCTACGGCTCTGAGGAGCAGACGTGCCGATGCTGGTGAGGCCCTCAGGAAAGCTCCCCGGTTTTGAGACCGCACACAGGGACACGCACTTTCATCATTGAGATGACAGGTTCCTGCCTGGTGGCCGTTTGGAGTTGGGGTCAAGCTCTGGCCGTGCCCGGCACAAGCTCTGTGGTGTCAGGCCAGGCTGTTAACCTCTCTGAGCCTGGTGCGCGGAAGGGAGGTGAGCCCACGTCACCGCCCAGCCTTGTAGCGGTGGGTAAGCTGAAAGACAGGAAACTGCCTGTGCCCTGCCCAGCCTGTAGGAAGCCCTCCAGAGTCAGTCCGCCTGCCCTGCCGGGCACTGTTCGGGCAGACCCAGGTGAGGACGGAGTCAGGTGCCCGGCGTGCAGAATGGGAGGCGGTGGCCACCCGAGCGGCAGGTGCACGGCCCCGAGAGGGAGTGCCGCCTGAAGCTGGGTGCCCGGGCGCCTCGCTCCTTCGTGCGCGTCCTGGCGCTCACTCACCCGTGAGAGTCAGCCTGGCAGCGGCGGGGCTCAGTCCACCTCACAGGACGGCAGCGCCCAGGCCCCCCGGCCTGTGGCCGCCCTGTTCGTCTCACGCAGTCGCACGCGGCACCTGGCGCCCAGGAGGTGCTGCATAAATGCCCTAATGTGGACTGAGTGAGGGTGAGCGGGAGGCGCCCGGTGTCCGCGTCGGAAGCTGCCGTCACCGGCAGCGCCCGTCTTTGTCCCCTTGGAACGGGGAGCACCTTGTTGGGAGGCCACACGCTGCTCGGGGTCGCCCTGAGACCAGATCTGGACAGAGGTCACATATGGAATGGCTCCCTTTCTACGGAATGTCCGGAATACGGAGGTCTGCAGGGACGGGAGGCCGGGGGCTGCCAGGGCCGGACGAGCGGGGATGGGTGGTGACGGCAGCGTGCGGCGGCTGCCTTTGGGGGCGAGAGGGGCGCAGTCCTGAGCACGTTCTGAGTGCCACTCAGCACGGTGACATCGGTACCTTGCACGTTATGTGTATGTTACCACACTGTGTGCACGCACGCCGGGTGTGGCAGGACTGGGCGTGTGGGACAGAAACTCGGTCGGGCAGGAGGTTTGGCTGCCGCTCACGGGGTGGGAGGCGGAGTTGAGGAACCAAATGACAGCAAGGGGCTCACGCTCTGTCATGAACCCACTCGGCCTTTATTTCCACTTCTCCTTGTCCTCCGTGGCCACTGTCAGCTGCCGCCTGGTGGAACATACGGCTCTGGAAGCTTCTCTTGGGACTATGTGCTGGCCGGGAGGGGGACCCCCAGGAGAAGACCACTGCCGTATCTGGGCAGCGGGGGGCAGCGTTTCAGAGCCCCGTGCCCCACGTCGCTGGTCAGCAGGTGCCCGGGCGCCAGGCCTCCGCTGGCCCTTGCGGTAGCGGCTCCTCAACAGCGTCGCAGTTTTCCACGGGGCCTCCGTCTGCGGCGTCTTCCGACTTGTTCTGCCCACGGTCCTCTCCTCCCCTCCAAGCCACCTGGATGCTCACAGCAGCCTGGAGCAGCTGGCGTAGGTCACCGAAGACACGGGAGCCCCGCGTGGGACCGTGTTTGGGGGGGGCAGGCAGGACAGGGCTCGCCCGGGGCGGTTGTCACGCAGGGTGCAGCTTGGGACAGGGATGACGAGGTGCTTCTTGCGGGGGCCGAGCGGCAGGTGGCCCGGCGCGATCCCGACAGCCCTGCGTGTCCCTCGGGGCCTGGACGGTTTGCAGCTGTCCAGGGCCGGTGGACCTGTGCTCGTGCGTGTCTGAGGCGACGGGACGCAGGTGTGCGGGGAGGTTACGTGGGTGTGCAAATCCGTGAGAGCCCGCTCAGTGCGGGGTCCCGGTGGGCTCTCCGGCTGCGGGGACATCGGTCAGCTTCCGACTGAGAGCCAGCAGGAGGTCCCGCCCGGCCCCCGAAGACGGTTTACCCGCTGTCCAGGCGAGAGACCGGAAGAGCCCAAGACAGACACCCAACGTCAAACACGCGTGCGGTCCTCGGGGACATTTCTTTCCCAACCTTAATTCTGGGATTAGTTTGTTTTAGAAGTTCCTTGGCTGCTGTTCGTGTGTGTGTGTGTGTAAGAAAAAAACACTAAGAAGAAAGTGTCTCGTTCTGACTCCTGTTAGCGGCCGTCTTGTGTCTGCACCGTGAGGACAGCGTGGCGAGGGCGCGTCCCCCACCCCGCGTCTCCTCTGAGGCAGGCTTCGAAGGAGGGCGAGGCCCCCGGGCCCCCCCCCCCCGACTTCGTGCCGGGACTGTCCTCACCTGTGTGTTGGGGGCGCTCTGTTATCAACAAAGTGATCTTGGCTAATGAAGACACAGAGGCAAAAGCCGGGAGCCCCCCGACTTCCAGCTCCGCCCCTGGATTGTCCGACGCAGCGTCTCCCTGTCCCCGGTGTCCGCCGGCCCCCCGCTCCTGGGGGCGGCGCTCAGGGCGCGGCGGCTCCCTCCTCCACCTCACCGACTCCAAGTCCCGGGGCACCACCTGTTCTTTTTCTAATGATTCCTGAACTCTTGTCGTCTGGTAAGGGCATTAATCCTCCATGACTTTCTCTTTTGTCTTGCTTTTGATTGGGGGGGATTATTACTTTATAGATTATTTTATAGATTATACGAACAACACAGGTTTGAGCGGTGGGTCCACTTACATGCGATTGTTTCAGTAAACACAGGGCAGTAACTGCATTTTCTGCGTCTTACGCCTTTCTTCATAACCTTTTCTGTCCCCAGCTGACTCTACCGTAAGAGCGCAGCATGCGGTGCGTGTGACGTGCAGGATGTGTGTCCGTCAGCGTGTCCGCAGGTTTGCGTCATCAGTGAGGCTCTGGCCGACGGGAGCTGGGAGTCGGTGAGCTTTGGGGAGTCCGCGGCTCTACACAGATTTTCCGCTGTGTGGGGAGTCTGCGCCCCCAGCCCCACGTTGTTCAGGGTGCGCTGGATTTTCAGGACTAAAGATCCAGGTGATTCTGAAGCGCAGAGCACAGGCCGTGGCTCCTTGCCTCCCCAGGGGAGCACCCTCAGGGCTGTGGCGTCCCCTCTCCGCCGCCCCCGGCAGGGACAGTCTCCGGCGGCCTGCACTGAGCGTGTGGAACACCGCACAGGTCCTCGCCGGCTCGGCGGACGTTTCCGAGACCGTGCTTTGTGCCGGGTGAGCTGCTGGGAGCCGCACAGTCACTGAGGAGCAGACACGGTCCCCTGGCATCGGCGCACTGGGGCTGCGGGCATGCTGTGCTGGCCGCGTTCCCTGCCGCCTAGCAAAACGCGGAGCTGTGCCCCCCAGGGCCGGCCTCAGTCTGCCCTAGGCTCCTCAACAGCCGCGGGTCACGCTGAATTTGGTGGATGTGGATGGAGTCCCAGTGGGTTTGCCCGTGGGGAAGCCCCAGCAGAGGCGTCTGTGTCTCCCTGGCACCTGGGCCGTTACAGGTGTGACTTCTCCCACAGCGAGACGCAGCACGCTGGCCTCAGACAGAGGAAGCCGGTGTCTGAGCGCTGGGTTACGGGTCCCACAGCAGAGTCTTCAAGCACAGGGGCCTACTGGGCCTTCGCTTCCAACCTGGGAAGCCGGTACAGATATTTCCACCATATTGCTGATAAGAAAACTGAGGCTCAGAGAGGTCAAGAAACTGGCCCAGGGTCACACAACTCAGAAGTAGTAGGGGCGGAGCTTTGAATTCAAGCTTCGTGATGCTTATCTGAGAACTTTTCTTTCTTTTTATATCTATTTTTATGTTTGTTAATTTTTGAGGGAGGGGAGGGGCAGAGAGAGAGGGAGACCCAGAATCCAAAGCAGGCTCCAGGGTCCGAGCTGTCAGCACAGAGCCCGACGTGGGGCTTGAACGCACGACCACGAGATCATGACCTGAGCCGAAGTCGGATGCTTCACCGACGGAGCCCCCAGGTCCCCAAGAACCTGACATTTGAACAGTGCCTGGCCCTGGGCTCATTGCTCCAGGTCACCGCTCTGCCCCACCGAGTCCCGTGAACCTGAAGGGCGGAGCACAGGCACAGCTCTGAACTGTGACCGAAAGCTGGGCCCTTTCTCCTTACATCTGGTGGTTGGACCTCGAACAAGGACGCTTTTCGGTCCCCCGGGTGCTAAGCCCCGACTCCTTTGGGATGTTACGGTATCCCGGGAAGAACAACTTCCAAACGTCCCTCGCCAGCATCTCGCACGGCCCTGACGCCTGGGGCGGGAGCCTGGCCCCGAGGAGGGAAGGCGTCCTCTGAGTGACTTCATCGCGCACGTGGCTCTCTGCCGGAATCACGTGTCGTTCACAGCAGGGGTCCATCAGCGGTGAGCTCTTGGCACGTTGCTGTTTTAAAACTTAAGTAGGTGGCGTGTCAGCTTCTTGAGGGAAGGTTTAAAATGGGTTTTCACGCTGTGATCCCTGGGGGACAGGAAAGGCTGTTTGTTCCGTCCCCTGGCCTGTGGGAAAGCTGGCGCAGACCACAGGTGGGAACTTTGCCTGAGCCCTGAGCTCTCCTCTGTGCCACACGAGGTGTCTTTTAGGGGGACCGTCCTCCGGAGAGGCAGGAGCCGGCGGACGGAGCAGAGGCAGTGCCACGGGCCTCGCTGCCATGAGGCTGGAGGCTTCAGCCCCGGACTCTGTTTTGCGGCCGCGAGCCGGCCGGGGCTGCTGGGGTTGACCTTGGTGTTGCAGAAGCGTCTGGTGTTGTGCTCTGTGCCAGCAGAGACGTTGCAGCAGTCCCGCGGTGTCCCTAGTCCTGCCGTGTGTGGCTCTGAGCCCCTCACCCACTAACTTGCTCCCACCCTAAGTGGGGGTGCCATTATTATGCACCAAGATGTTAAGTAACTTGCTCAGGATCTCAGGGAGGAGGGGGGTCAGGCTGGGATTCAGACTTAGGCCAGCGGTCCCCCCCGCCGCCCCCGTGTCCCTCCTTCCAGGGAGGGGCTCCCGGTGGCTCTGCACCATCTGCCTGGCTGGCGCACACCAAGGTGACGCCGGTGGAGGTGCTTCCTGGCTTCTGAGGAGCTGGCGGCCAGACGCGGGGCCCTGTCGGTCTAGATACGATGACGATGCGCAGCGGAGGGGAATGGTAGCTGCACGGGCCAGGGACGTGCTGGGGCGGGACGTTGGGGAGGCTTTCTCCGGGGTCAGCGCCAGGGAGGGGTGGTGCCGGGAAGGAGCGATGATGGGGTGCCCACGGGGTGGAGAGAATGGCACGGGCAGTGCCTTCTGGGAACCTCTCCGTCGTGTGGGGACTGGGGGAGGGCAGAGTGGGGGCAGAGAGCAGCCTGCACTTGGCTAGCTGGGCCGGGCCCAGTTCTTCATCGGGACCTCTCAAAACAGGCCACGTGAGTGGCTCCACGGGGCCTGGTCCCGCAGTGGCTTAGTGCGTCCAGGTGGTGAGTGGGCAGGGGTCCCCCGGGAACCGTAGGGCGGGGGCCTCTTGTTTATTCAAAAACCGGCTGCTCTCACCGACTCACTGTAATATCCGCGGAGTGCCCCGGTCAGAGGCCTCCCAGTGGCTCGGGATGTGCTGCTGCGTGGCTCAGCCGGTTTCCTGCCTCCCCACAAGGGCCCAGGGGCACTATGTAAGCCCCGCCCCCAGGACACAGGTCCGGCAGGCCCTTGACCCTCATCCATCACAGGGTGACCCTGCTGCTGCAGGCCGTGACTGGCTTCCAGCTCGTTCCCTCCCAGTGGCAGACAAACTGCCCTTGCACTTGTGTGCCGGGGCCCCAGCCCGGGGCGGCCCACGGAAGGGCCTGAGCCCGGGCTGGGGTGCGGAGCCAGCGCTGAAGGTGCCCTCGGCCGGCTGGGTTCCGGGGGCTCTGCCCTGGGGGACACAGAGGCGTTTGGAGCGGCTGTCTGGCGCTGGGGAGGTGCAGGAGGCTCCAGTGACGGCTTCCACACGCGGGGCCGCCCTCCGCCCGCACCTGACCGCCCATCGGCTTCCTGCTCCCGCCAGACTTGGGTGCGCTGCGTGCCCCCCACCCTGCCCGCTCCCCGCTGGGCTGGCGGTGACCTCCGAGGACGCCTCCAGAGCGATTTCTCGCGTTTACGTCCTTCTTTGCTTGTTTTCAAGCATTTCTCTGTCATAGCCACATCGAGAGGGGCCCTGTTTGTTTTTCTTGCTTAGAGTCTCCTGCCCGTCGATTCTTCACCAAAAAGATCCCCCAGGCCCTGCCGGGACTGAAGGAGCCGGGCGCACCTCCCCAGGGGAGGGTTCCGGCACACACCTGTTCCCGGGGAAAGCCGCCCGTTTGGAGGCCGCCGGCCCGGGGACGGGCAAACCCGGCTCACACGTCTGTGCCAGAACGCTCCTGTTTCACAGATTAGGAGCGGGTCATGCAGTGCCCTGCCGGTGGAGTTCTCGGCCTCCGTCCCTGAGCTGGGGCTGCACGTGTGAGCGAGAATTTTCCAACAGGCACGTGATAAATAGTGCAAGTGAAACTAATCTTGATAATATGCTTTATTTAACTCAGTATATCCCAGACAGCACCCTTTGAACAAGTCATCAACATTTAAAACATTAATGAGCGTTCTGACTGCATGTCCGTGTCCCCCAGACCCCGGGGTCGAGGCCCTCGCTGCCCCCCGAGGGCACAGCCAGCAGGCGGCTCCGTGGTTGTAGGCCCGTGCCACCCACCGGTCTGTCTCTGCAGGGCAGGCTGCGGACGGGAGCCTCAAGCAGTGCGACGCGGTCAAGTTCACCTCGAGGCCTGTGACTGTTTCAATGTGTGAAGTTAGTTCCAGAAACTTCTCTCGCCAGAGAGAAAGAGAAAGTGGTTACATGAGCCCTCACTCTCTTCCCCTTGCTCACAGTGACCCTGTTTTTCTTCCCCTCTAGAAGTTTATTATGTATTTTAATAGCAAAATATATTATACGGGAGCAATGGGGACATATTGAAGGCATATCATAAAACTCCTAAGTTGTCCTCAGAGGCACATTCCCGTACACGTGGGCCAGTAGTTTGTATAAAATGTATAACGTGACTGCATTGTTGTCGATGCTAATGAAATACTTCAGCCACTGAAGCACTTTTTTAAAAAAAGCGCTTAGTCCTTTATGTGAACTCACTTTACCCCAGTTTATAAATTTGGGAAGCAAGAAAGTGGGAAAATACTCGAAGAGGGAAAAAGAGTTAAAACATACTTATTCCCGTGATGTAATGCCACCGAGCTAGAACATCTTCCCTGGAATGAGAGATTTCTCCGTGCACATTTAGTTTTCTTTCTGTTTATTTATTAATTTGTTCAACAAATATTTGAGTCAGATCCTGAGCGAGGCACCGGGGAAACCACGGAGAATAAAACCAATGTGGTCCGTGCCCGCACGGGGCTCCGGCTCCGGTGGGGGAGACAAATAAATACTGAAGAACCACAGTGTGGTTAGAGTTACAGGGGGAAGTGCAGGTGCATGGGAGTTTATAAAAAGGGGGGGCCTGAGCCGGGGTGGGTGCCGTCTGGCTGAGGGAGGTCGTCCCTGGGATTTGGTGCTTCTGCTGCGGCCCGGGTGGGAAGGAGTTGGCCCGGTGCAAACTAGGTGGGCAAGAATGCTGCAGGCAGAAAGAACAACATGTGCAAAGGCCCTGAGGCCAGAAGGAGCATGAGGACTTACACCCAGGTGCGTGCCCCAGGTGTAAACCGGCGGGCACACCCTCTGTGGGAGGTCCCTGCTAGACCGGAGCGCCATCCCCACCCGGCCGCCCAGATTGGCCGTGTTGTCAGAAGCCTGCAGAGTTTCCACCCCGGAAAGTGGACCTGGAGCTGGCGTCTGTGGGACAGTCCTGAGGGCGGCAGGGAGCAGGGCCTCTTCCGCAGGCGCCAGGTGCTCGGGGTCCCCCTCTTCCTTCATTTGGCGAGGCCCCCGCTTTTTGTCTCCCTGCTGCGTCGGTGTAGCTCAGTGACCATGGCACGCTCTGCGTCTGCCCTGCCCGGGGCACCCACCGAGGGTCACACAGCGTGACGGCTCCTGAGTCTGGCCTGGTGGGAAGGGGCGGGGGGGG